>NW_027671904.1:0-78951 GCF_964165515.1 Mesoplodon bidens
AATGTTCCATGCGCTTGTCAGCGCAGTGCTCCATGACCCATGTCTTCACAATGCTCCATAAACCTTGTCATCACAATGCTCCTTGCACGTCTTATCAAAATGCTCTCTCACCACTGATATCAAAATGTTCCCTCACTAGTCATCACAATACACCCACTCCCCTGTCATCACAATGGTCCATAACCCCTGTCATGAAAAAGTTCCATGACCCCTGACATCACAATGTTCCATATCCCCTGTCATCAAAATGTTCCATGACCCTTTTCATCAAATTGCTCCATGACCCTGTCATCACAATTCTCCCTGCCCTTCTCATCACAATGCACAACGCCCTTGTCATCAAAATGCTCCATGACATTGTCATCACAAAGATCCATGACCCTTGTCATCAGAATGCTCCATGTCATTGTCATCACAGTGCTCCATGATCACTCTCATCACATTGATCCATGCCCTTGTCGTCACAAAGCTCCATGACGCATGTCATCAGAATGCTCCATGGACTTCTCATCACAGTGCTCCATGCCCTTCCCATCAAAATGCTCCATTACACCTTTCATCACAATGCCCCAAGACCCCTGTAATCACAATGATCCATGCCCCTTTTCATCTCAATGCTCCATGAGCCCTGTCTTCACAATGCACCATGCCCACCATCATAATGCTTCATGCTATTGTCATCACAATGAAATCATAATGCTCCATGACCTCTCTCATCACAATGCTCCAAATCCTTGTGATCTAAATGTTCCATAACACTTATCATCACAACGCCCCATGACGCTCATCATCACAGTTATCCATGGTCTTCTCATCACAATGCTCCATGTCTTTTCTCACCACAAAGCTCAATACCCTTGTCATCACAATGCTCCCGGACACTTGTCCTAAGTATGCTCCTTGAACTCTGTGATGACAAGGCTCCATGGTCTTCTCATCCCAATGCTCCATGCCCTTGTCATCACAGTGCTCCACGACCGCTGTAATCACAAGGCTCCATGCCCCTTTTCATCAGAATGTTCCATGAGACATATCATCACAAGGCTCCATGGTCTGCTCATCACAATGCTCCAGTACCTTGTCATCACAATGCTCCATGACACCTGTCATCACAATACTCCATGAACATTTTCAGCCCAATGCTCCATGAACTTTTCATCACAATGCTCCATGACACCTGTCATTACAATGCTCCATAACCCCTGTCCTCACAACGCTCCATGTCCCTTGTCATTACAATACTCCATGAACATTTTCATCCCAATGCTCCACGACCCTTGTCATCACAATGATCCATGCCCTTGTCATCCCAATGCTCCATGACCCCTGTATTCACCATGCTCCGTGACGCATGTCATCACAGTGCTCCAAGACACCTGTCATCACAATGCTCCATGACTCTGTCAGCAAAATGCTACATGACATTGTCATTACAATGCTCTATGCACTTGTCATCACAATACTCCATTACCATTGTCTTCACAATCCTCCATGAACCTTGGGATCACATTGTTTCATGCCCTTGTCATCACAATGCTCCATGGTCCTTGAAATCAAAATGATCCATGACCTCTGTCATCACAATGCTCCAAACCCTTGTGGTCACAATGTTCCAAACACTTGTCATCACAACGATCCATGATGCCTGTCATCACAATATTCCATGCCCTTTTCATCACAATGCTCCATAACCTTTGTCATCACAATTCTCAATACACTTGTCATCACAATGCTCCCTGACACTTGTCGTCAGAATGCTCCTTGAACCCTGTCACGAAACGGCTCCATGCCTTTTTAATCACAATGCCACATGCCGGTTTCATCACAATGCTCCATGCCATTGTCATCAAAACACTCCACTAGCTAGTCATCAGAATGCTCCATGACATTTGTCATCACAATTCTCCATGCACTTGTCAGCACAATGCTACCTAACCCTTGTCATCACAATGCTCCAAGCCATTGTCATCACAATGCTCCATTACATTTGTCATCAGAATCCTCCATGATACTTGGCATCACAATGCTCCATGCCATTGTCATCACAATGGGCCATTACATATGTCATCACAATGCTCACTGACACCAGTCTTCACAATATTGCATGACCTGGTCTTCACAATGCTCCATGCCCTTTTCATCACAATGCGCCATTCCAACTGTCATTGCAATAATCCATGAAATTTATTAGACAAATGCTCCATGCCCTTGACATCACTATGCTCCATGCCCTTGTTATCACAATGCTCCATGACCCATGTCATCACAATGCTCCGTGAGTCCAGTCGTCACAATTCTTCATGACCTTTGTCATCACAATGGACCATGCCCTTGTCATCAACAGTCTCTGTGACATTTTAATCTCAATGCTCCATTAAATTTTCATCACAATTCTCTTTGACCCTTGTCATCACAACACTCTATGCCTTTCTCAGCACAATGCTCCATGACCGTTGTCATCACAATGCTCCATGCGCTTGTCATTACAATCCTCCATGACCCATGTATCACAGTGTTCAGTGCCCTTGTCATCACAAAGTTCCATGCCCACTCTCATCACAATAATCCATGAAATATTTTAGTCCAATGCTCCATGCCCTTCTCATCACATTGCTCCATTACCCCTGTCGTAACAATGCTCAATGAACCGTGCCTTCACAATGTTCCAAGGCCTTGTCATCACAAGGCTCCATGACAATTGTGAACACAATGCTCCAAGACCCCTTTAATCACCGTGCTCCATGCGCTTGTCATCACAATGCTCCAAGACCCCTGTAATTACAATGCTCCATGCCCCTTTTCATCTCAATGTTTCAAGAACCCTGTCATCACAATGCACCTAGCCCATCATCATAATGCTTCATACTATTGTCATCACAATGAAATCAAAATGCTCCATGACCTCTGTCATCATAATGCTCCAAACCCTTGTGATCACAATCTTCCATAACACTTATCATCACATCACCCCCTGACGCTCATCATCAAAAATATCCATGGTCTTCTCATCACAATGCTCCATGAAATTTGTCATCACAATGCTCAATACACTTGTCATCACAATGCTCCCTGACCCTTGTTGTCTGTATGCTCCTTGAACGCTGTCATGATAAGGCTCCATGCCTTTTTCATCACAATGATCCATGCCCTTTTCATCACAATGCTCCATGACCCGTTTAATCAAAATGCTCCATGTACTTGTCATCACAAATCACCATGACGCATGTCAGCAGTGTGCTCCATGGAATTTTCCTCACAAAGCTCCAAGCCATTGTTATCACAATGCTCCAAGAGCCCTGTAATCACAATGCTCCATGCCCCTTTTCATTAGAATGCTCCATGAGACTTGTCATCACAAGTCTCCATGTTCTTCTCATCACAATGATCCAGGACCTTGTCATCACTATGCTCCATTCCCATGTCATCACAATGCTCCATGACCCCTGCCTTCACAATACTCCATGAATATTTTCAGCCCAATGCTCCATGACCTTCTCATCACAATGCTCAATGACCAATATCATCACAATGCTCCATGACCACTGTCATCACAAAACTCCATGACACCTGACAACACAATGATCCAAGACTCTTGTCATCACAATGCTCCATTCCCTAGTCATCACAATGCTCCATGATCCCTCTCATCACAATAATCATTGAACATTTTCAGCCCAATGCTCCATGACCTTTGTCATCACAATGCTCCATGGTCCTTGAAATCAAAATGATCCATGACCTCTGTCATCGCAATGCTCTAAACCCTTGTGATCACAATGTTCCATAACACTTGTCATCACAACGCTCCATGATGCCTGTCATCACAATACTCCATGCCCTTTTTATCACAAAGCTCCATGACCTTTGTCATCACAATTCTCAATACACTTGTCATCAAAATGTTCCCTGACACTTGTCGTCAGAATGCTCCTTGAACCCTGTCATGAAAAGGCTCCATGGGTTTTTCATCACAATGCCCCATGCCGTTTTCATCACAATGCTTCATGCTATTGTTATCAAAATACTCCACAAGCTTCTCATCGGAAAGCTCCATGACCCTTGTCATCACAATTCTCCATGCACTTGTCAGCACAATGCTCCCTGACACTTGTCATCACAATGCTCCAAGCCATTGTCATCACAATGCTCCATTATATTTGTCATCACAATCCTCCATTACATTTGGCCTCACAATGCTCCCTGCCATTGTCATCGCAATGGATCATGACATATGTCATCACAATGCTCCCTGACACCTATCTTCACAATACTCCATGACCTTCTCATCACAACGCTCCATGCCCTTGTCATCACAATGCACCATGTCCACTGTCATCACAATAATCTATGAAATTTGTCAGACCAATTCTCCATGCCCCTCTCATCACATCTCTCCAAGCCCTTGTCATCACAATGCTACATGACCCCTGTCATCACAATGCTCCGTGACTGCAGTCATCACAATGCTTCATAACATTTGTCATCACAATGGTCCATGCCCGCATCATCACAAGGCTCTGTGACCTTTGTAACCACAATGCTCCATGAACTTTTCATCACAATTCTCCGTGACCCTTGTCATCAGAATGCTCCATGCCTTTGACAGAAAAATGCTCCATGACCCTTATCATCACAATGTGTCACGCACTTTTCATCACAACGGTCCACAAATTTGTCATCGCAATGCTCAATAAAATTTGAAATCACAATGCTCCATACCCTTCTCATCCAAATGCTCCATTATCCCTGTCATAACAATGCTCCATGACCCCTGCCATCACAATGTTCCACGGCCTTGTCATCACAAGGCTCCATGACACTTGTCATCACAATGCTCCAAGACCCCTGTAATCACAATGCTCCATGCAGTTGTCATCACAAAGCTCCATGACACATGTCACCAGAATGTTCCATGGCCTTCTCATCAAAAGGATCCATGCCCATGTCATCACAATGCTCCAAGGCCCCTGTAATCACAATGCTCCATGCCCCTTTTCATCTCAATGCTCCATGAACCCTGTCATCACAATGCATCATGCCCATCATCATAATGATTCCGGCTATTGTCAGCACAATTAAATCAAAATTCTCCATGCCCTCTGTCATCACAATGCTCCATGACTCCTGTCATCACCATACTCCATGAAAATTTTCAGCAAAGTGCTCCATGACGCTTGTCATCACAATGATCCCTGACCTTATCATCCCAATGCTCCATGACACCTGTATTCACAATGCTCTGAGACGCTTGTCATCACAGTGCTCCATGACACCTATTATCACAATGCTCCATGCCTTTGTCAACAAAATGCCTCATGACCTTGTCATTACAATGCTCTATGTGCTTGTCATCACAACACTGCATTTCCATTGTCATCACAATCCTCCAAGAATCTTGGGATCACATTGCTTCATGCACTTGTCATCACAATGCTCCCTGCCCCTCTCATCACAATGCACAACGCCCTTCTCATCAAAATGCTCCATGACTTTGTCATCACAAACATCCATAAACGCTCTCATCACATTGCTCCATGCCCTTGTCATCAAAAAGCTCCATGACGCATATCATCAGAAAGTTCCATGGCCTTCTCATCAGAGTGCTCTTTGCCCTTGCCATCACAATGTTCCATTACCCCTGTCATCACAATGCTCCATGACCCCTGACATCACGATGTTCCATGGCCTTTTTATCACAAGGCTCCATGACCCTTCTCATCACAATGCTCCAAGACCTCTAAAATCACAATACTCCATGCCCCTTTTCATCTCAATAATCCATGAACCCTCTCATCACAATGTACCATACCCATCATCATAATGCTTCATGCTATTGTCATCACAATGACATCAAAATGCTCCATGAGCTCTGTCATAAACATGATCCAAACCCTTGTGATCACAATATTCCATAACACTTGTCATCACAATGCCCCATGACGCCCGTCATCACAATTATCCATGGTCTTCTCATCACAATGCTCCATGACACATGTCATCACCATGCGCCATGCGCTTGTCTTCACAGCGCTCCACAAACTTGTCATCACAATGCTCCATAAACCTTGTCATCACAAAGCTCCTTGCACTTCTCATCAAAATGCTCTCTCACAACTGATATCACAATGTTACAACACTATTCATCACAATACTCCCTCACCCCTGTCATCACAATGTTCCATGACTCCTGTCATCACAATGCTACTTGCAATTATTATCACAATGTTCGATGACCCCTGACATCACAATGTTCCATAACCCCTGTCATCAAAATGCTCCATGACCATTTTCATCAAATTGATCCATGACCCCTGACATCACAATGTTCCATAACACCTGTCATCAAAATGTTCCATGACCCTTTGCATCAAATTACTCCATGACCCTGTCATCAAAATGCTCCCTGCCCTTCTCATCAGAATGCACATCGCCCTTGTTATCTAAATGCTCCATGTCCTTTTCAACACAAAGATCCATGACCCTTGGCATCACAATGCTCCATGTCTTTGTCATCACAAAGCGCCATGAAAGCTCTCATCACATTGCTCCATACCCGTGTCATCACAAAGCTCCATGATGCATGTCATCAGAATGCTCCATCCCTTCTCCTCACAATGCTCCATGACCCCTGCCATCACGATGTTCCATGGACTTGTCATCACAAGGCTCCATGACACTTCTCATCACAATTCTCCATGACTTTTGTCATCACAATGCTCAATACACTTGTCACCAAAATGCTCCCTGACACTTGTCGTCAGTATGATCTTTGAACCCTGTCATGACAAGGCTCCATGCGTTTTTCATCAAAATGATTCATGCCGTTTGCATGATAATGCTCCAATACCCCTGTAATCAAAATGCTCCATGCCCTTGTTATCACAAACCTCCATGACTCATGTCATCAGAATGCTCCATGGCCTTCTCATCACAATGCTCCATGCCCTTGTCATCACAATGCTCCAAGACCCCTGTAATCACATTGCTCCATGCTCCTTTTCATCCCAAGGATCCATGAACCCTCTCATCAAATTGCACCATGCCCATCATCATAATGCTTCATGCTATTGTCATCACAATGAAATCAAAATGCTCTATGACCTTTGTCATAACAATGCTCCAAACCCATGTGATCCCAATATTCCATAAAACTTGTCCTCACAATGCCCATGACGCTCGTCATCACAATTATCCATGGTCTTCTCATCACAATGCTCCATGACATTTGTCATCACAATGCTCAATACACTTGTCTTCAAAATCCTCCCTGACCCTAGTTGTCTGTATGCTCCTTGAACCCTGTCATGACAAGGCTCCATACCGTTTTCATCACAAAGATGCATTCCCTTTTCATCACAATGCTCCAAGACCACTGTAATCACACTGCTCCATGCCCTTGTCATCACAAAGCTCCATGACGCATGTCATCAGAATGCTCCATGGCCTTCTCATCACAATGCTCCATGCCCTTGCCATCACAATGCTCCATTACCCCTGTCATTACAATGCTCCTTGACCCCTGCCATCACGATGTTCCATGGACTTCTCATAACAAGGCTCCATGACCCTTCTCATCACAATGCTCCAAGACCCCTGTAATCACAGTGCTCCATGCCCCTTTTCATCAGTATGCTCCATGAGACTTGTCATTACGAGGCTCCATAATTTTCTCATCACAATGCTCCAGGACCTTGTCATCACAATGCTTCATGCCCTTGTCATAAAAATTCTCAGTGGCCATTCTCATCATAATGCTGCAAGCCGTAGTCATCACAATGCTCCATTATATTTGTCATCACAATCCTCCATTACATATGGCATCACAATGCTCCCTGCCAATGTCATCGCAATGGACCATGACATATGTCATCACAGTGCTCCCTGACAGCTGTCTTCACAACACTCCATGACCTTCTCATCACAATGCTCCATGCGCTTGTCATCACAATGCAGCATGACCACTGTCATCACAATACTCTATGAAACTGGTCAGACCAATGTTTCATGCCCCTGTCATCACAATGCTCCATGCCGTTGTCATCACAATGCTCCATGACCCCTGTCATCACAATGCTCCGTGACTCCATTCATCACAATGCTGCATATCGTTTGCCATCACAATGGTCCATGCCCGCGTCATCACAAGGCTCTGTGACATTTGGAACCACAATGCTCCATGAACTTTTCATCACAATGCTCCATGACCATTGTCATCACAATGCTCCATGCCTTTGTCAGAAAAATATTCAATGTCCCTTGTCATCACAATGTGCCACGTGCCTTTCCTCACAACGGTCCACAAACTTTTCTTTGCAATGCTCCATAAACCTTGTAATCACAATGCTCCATGCATTTCTCTTCAAAATGCTCTCTCACAAGAGATATCACAGTATTACATCACTAGTCGTCACAATACTCCCTCACCCCTGTAATCACAATATTCCATGACCCCTGTCATCACAATGCTACATCCCCATATAATCACAATGTTCCATGACCCCTGACATCACAATGTTCTATAACCCCTGTCTTCAAAATGTTCCATAACACTTTTCATCCAATTCCTGCATAACATTGTCACCAAAATACTGCCTGCCCTTCTCATCACAATGCACCACACACTTGTCATCAAAATGCTCCATGATCTTTGTCATCTCAAAGCTCCATGACCCTTGGCATCACAATGCTCCATGTCATTGTCATCACAAAGCTCCATGAAACTTGTCATCACAATGCTCGATGCCCTTCTCATCACAATGCTCCATGTCCTTGTCATTACAAACCTCATTGACTCATGTATCACAGTGTTCCGTGACCTTGTCATCACAATGCTCCATGCCCACTCTCATCACAATAATCCATGAAACATTTCACACCAATGCTCCATGTCCTTCTCATCACAATGCTCCATGACCCCTGCCATCACGATGTTCCATGGACTTGTCATCACAAGACTCCATGGTCTTCTATTCACAATGCTACATTTCCTTGTAATCACAATGTTCCATGACCCTTGTAATCACAATATTCCATGAACATTTTCAGCCCAATGCTCCATGAACTTCTCATCACAATGCTCCATGACCAATATCATCACAATGCTCCATGACCACTGTCATCACAACACACCATGACCGCTGACAACAGAGTGATACGGGTCTCTTGTCATCACAATGCTCAATTCCCTACTCATCACAATGCTCCATGATCCCTGTCATCACTATTCTCCATGAACATTTTAAGCCCAATGCTCCATGACGCTTATCATCATAATGATCCATGCCCTTGTCATCCCAATGCTCCATGACCCCTGTATTCACAATGCTCAGTGACGCATGTCAACAAAGTGCTGCATGACACTTGTCATCACAATGCTCCATGCCTTTGTCAGCAAAATGCTACATGACCTTGTCATTACAATGCTCTATGCGCTTGTCATCACAATACTCCATTACCATTGTCATCACAATCATCCATGATCCTTGGAATCATATTGCTTCATGCCCTTGTCATCACAATGCTCCATGCTCCTTGGAATCAAAATGATCCATGACTGTGTCATCACAATGCTCCAAAACCTTGTGATCACAATGTTCAATAACACTTGTCATCACAATGCTCCCTGAATCTTGTCGTCAGAATGCTCCTTGATCCTGTCACTAAAAGGCTCCATGCATTTTTCATCACAAAGCCCCATGCCATTTTCATCACAATACTCCATGCCATTGTCATCAAAATACTCCACAATTTTGTCATCAAAATGCTCCATGACCCGTGTCATCACAATTCTCCATGCACTTGCCAGCACAATGCTCCCTGACCCTTGTCATCACAATGCTCCAAGCCATTGTCATCACAAAGCTTCATTACCTTTGTCATCAGAATCCTCCATGACACTTGGCATCACAATGTTCCATGCCATTGTCATCACAATGGGCCATTAAATATGTCGTCACAATGCTCCCTGACACTTGTCTTCACAATACAGCATGACGTGGTCTTCTCAATGCTCCATGCCCTTGTCATCACAATGCGCCATTCCAAATAACATTGCAATAATCCATGAAACTTATTAGACCAATATTCCATGCCCTTGTCATCACAATGCTCCATGGCCTTGATATCAAAATGCTCCGTGACTCCAGTCATCACAATGCTTCATGACCTTTGTCATCAAAATGTTCCATGCCCTCATCATCAACAGTCTCTGTGACATTTTTAACCTCAGTGTTCCATGAAATTTTCATCACAATGCTCTTTGGCCCTTGTCATCACAATACTCTATGCCTTTCTCAGCACAATGCTCCATGACCGTTGTCATCACAATGCTCCATGCACTTGTCAGCACAATGCTCCATGACACGTCATCACAATGCACCATGCGCTTGTCATCACAGTGCTCCACAATCTTGTCGTCACAATGCTCCATGCACTTCTCATCAATATGCTCTCTCACCACTGATATCACAATGTAACATCACTATTCATCACAATACTCCCTCACCCCTGTCATCACAATGTTCCATGACTCCTGTCATCACAATGCTACATGCACTTATCAACACAGTGTTCGATGACGTATGACATCACAATGTTCCATATCCCCTGTCATCAAAATGCTCCATGACACTTTCCATCAAAATGCTCCATGTCCCCTGACATCACAATGCTCCATAGCCCTTGTCATTACAGTGCTCCATGACGCTCGTCATCTCAATTATCCATGGTCTTCTCATCACAATGCTCCACTTTCCTGCCATCACAGTGCTCCATGTCCTGGTATTCACAATGCTCCATGTCCCTTGTCATCACATTTCTCCACGTCCTTGTCATCACAATGCTCCATGACAGTTCTCATCACAATGTTATATGTATTTATCATCAAAATTCTCCATGCACATGTCATCGCAATGCCCCATGACCCCTGTCATAGCAAGCTCCATGCCTCTCTCATCACAATGCTTCACGACCTTTTCAACAAAATTCTCAATGGCCGTTTTCATCAAAATGCTCCATGACCCTTGCCATCACAATTCTCCAAGCCCTGGTCATCACTATGCCCAATTACCTTTGTCATCACAATACACCAAAACACTTGGCATCACAATGCTCCATGCCATTGTATTCACAATGGAACATGAAATATGTTATCACAATGCTCCCTGACACCTGTCTTCACAATACTCCATGACATTGTCATCACAATGTGCCATGCCCAATGTCAACACAGTTATCCATGAAAGTTGTCAAACCAATGCTCCATGGCCCTGTCATCACAATGTTCCATGCCTTTGTCATCACATGCTCCATGACCCCAGTTCTCACAATGCTCCGTGACTCCAGTCATCACAAGGCTTCATGACCTGTGTCATCACAATGATCCATGCCCTCATCATCACAAGGCTCTGTGAAATTTGTCACCAAAATGCTCCATGAACTTTTCATCAAAATGCTCCGTGACACTTGTTACCACAATGCTCCATCCCTTTGTCAACTCATTGCTCCATGACCCTTGTCATCACAATGTTCCATGCGCTTGTCAGCGCAGTGCTCCATGACCCATGTCTTCACAATGCTCCATAAACCTTGTCATCACAATGCTCCTTGCACGTCTTATCAAAATGCTCTCTCACCACTGATATCAAAATGTTCCCTCACTAGTCATCACAATACACCCACTCCCCTGTCATCACAATGGTCCATAACCCCTGTCATGAAAAAGTTCCATGACCCCTGACATCACAATGTTCCATATCCCCTGTCATCAAAATGTTCCATGACCCTTTTCATCAAATTGCTCCATGACCCTGTCATCACAATTCTCCCTGCCCTTCTCATCACAATGCACAACGCCCTTGTCATCAAAATGCTCCATGACATTGTCATCACAAAGATCCATGACCCTTGTCATCAGAATGCTCCATGTCATTGTCATCACAGTGCTCCATGATCACTCTCATCACATTGATCCATGCCCTTGTCGTCACAAAGCTCCATGACGCATGTCATCAGAATGCTCCATGGACTTCTCATCACAGTGCTCCATGCCCTTCCCATCAAAATGCTCCATTACACCTTTCATCACAATGCCCCAAGACCCCTGTAATCACAATGATCCATGCCCCTTTTCATCTCAATGCTCCATGAGCCCTGTCTTCACAATGCACCATGCCCACCATCATAATGCTTCATGCTATTGTCATCACAATGAAATCATAATGCTCCATGACCTCTCTCATCACAATGCTCCAAATCCTTGTGATCTAAATGTTCCATAACACTTATCATCACAACGCCCCATGACGCTCATCATCACAGTTATCCATGGTCTTCTCATCACAATGCTCCATGTCTTTTCTCACCACAAAGCTCAATACCCTTGTCATCACAATGCTCCCGGACACTTGTCCTAAGTATGCTCCTTGAACTCTGTGATGACAAGGCTCCATGGTCTTCTCATCCCAATGCTCCATGCCCTTGTCATCACAGTGCTCCACGACCGCTGTAATCACAAGGCTCCATGCCCCTTTTCATCAGAATGTTCCATGAGACATATCATCACAAGGCTCCATGGTCTGCTCATCACAATGCTCCAGTACCTTGTCATCACAATGCTCCATGACACCTGTCATCACAATACTCCATGAACATTTTAGCCCAATGCTCCATGAACTTTTCATCACAATGCTCCATGACACCTGTCATTACAATGCTCCATAACCCCTGTCCTCACAACGCTCCATGTCCCTTGTCATTACAATACTCCATGAACATTTTCATCCCAATGCTCCACGACCCTTGTCATCACAATGATCCATGCCCTTGTCATCCCAATGCTCCATGACCCCTGTATTCACCATGCTCCGTGACGCATGTCATCACAGTGCTCCAAGACACCTGTCATCACAATGCTCCATGACTCTGTCAGCAAAATGCTACATGACATTGTCATTACAATGCTCTATGCACTTGTCATCACAATACTCCATTACCATTGTCTTCACAATCCTCCATGAACCTTGGGATCACATTGTTTCATGCCCTTGTCATCACAATGCTCCATGGTCCTTGAAATCAAAATGATCCATGACCTCTGTCATCACAATGCTCCAAACCCTTGTGGTCACAATGTTCCAAACACTTGTCATCACAACGATCCATGATGCCTGTCATCACAATATTCCATGCCCTTTTCATCACAATGCTCCATAACCTTTGTCATCACAATTCTCAATACACTTGTCATCACAATGCTCCCTGACACTTGTCGTCAGAATGCTCCTTGAACCCTGTCACGAAAAGGCTCCATGCCTTTTTAATCACAATGCCACATGCCGGTTTCATCACAATGCTCCATGCCATTGTCATCAAAACACTCCACTAGCTAGTCATCAGAATGCTCCATGACATTTGTCATCACAATTCTCCATGCACTTGTCAGCACAATGCTACCTAACCCTTGTCATCACAATGCTCCAAGCCATTGTCATCACAATGCTCCATTACATTTGTCATCAGAATCCTCCATGATACTTGGCATCACAATGCTCCATGCCATTGTCATCACAATGGGCCATTACATATGTCATCACAATGCTCACTGACACCAGTCTTCACAATATTGCATGACCTGGTCTTCACAATGCTCCATGCCCTTTTCATCACAATGCGCCATTCCAACTGTCATTGCAATAATCCATGAAATTTATTAGACAAATGCTCCATGCCCTTGACATCACTATGCTCCATGCCCTTGTTATCACAATGCTCCATGACCCATGTCATCACAATGCTCCGTGAGTCCAGTCGTCACAATTCTTCATGACCTTTGTCATCACAATGGACCATGCCCTTGTCATCAACAGTCTCTGTGACATTTTAATCTCAATGCTCCATTAAATTTTCATCACAATTCTCTTTGACCCTTGTCATCACAACACTCTATGCCTTTCTCAGCACAATGCTCCATGACCGTTGTCATCACAATGCTCCATGCGCTTGTCATTACAATCCTCCATGACCCATGTATCACAGTGTTCAGTGCCCTTGTCATCACAAAGTTCCATGCCCACTCTCATCACAATAATCCATGAAATATTTTAGTCCAATGCTCCATGCCCTTCTCATCACATTGCTCCATTACCCCTGTCGTAACAATGCTCAATGAACCGTGCCTTCACAATGTTCCAAGGCCTTGTCATCACAAGGCTCCATGACAATTGTGAACACAATGCTCCAAGACCCCTTTAATCACCGTGCTCCATGCGCTTGTCATCACAATGCTCCAAGACCCCTGTAATTACAATGCTCCATGCCCCTTTTCATCTCAATGTTTCAAGAACCCTGTCATCACAATGCACCTAGCCCATCATCATAATGCTTCATACTATTGTCATCACAATGAAATCAAAATGCTCCATGACCTCTGTCATCATAATGCTCCAAACCCTTGTGATCACAATCTTCCATAACACTTATCATCACATCACCCCCTGACGCTCATCATCAAAAATATCCATGGTCTTCTCATCACAATGCTCCATGAAATTTGTCATCACAATGCTCAATACACTTGTCATCACAATGCTCCCTGACCCTTGTTGTCTGTATGCTCCTTGAACGCTGTCATGATAAGGCTCCATGCCTTTTTCATCACAATGATCCATGCCCTTTTCATCACAATGCTCCATGACCCGTTTAATCAAAATGCTCCATGTACTTGTCATCACAAATCACCATGACGCATGTCAGCAGTGTGCTCCATGGAATTTTCCTCACAAAGCTCCAAGCCATTGTTATCACAATGCTCCAAGAGCCCTGTAATCACAATGTTCCATGCCCCTTTTCATTAGAATGCTCCATGAGACTTGTCATCACAAGTCTCCATGTTCTTCTCATCACAATGATCCAGGACCTTGTCATCACTATGCTCCATTCCCATGTCATCACAATGCTCCATGACCCCTGCCTTCACAATACTCCATGAATATTTTCAGCCCAATGCTCCATGACCTTCTCATCACAATGCTCAATGACCAATATCATCACAATGCTCCATGACCACTGTCATCACAAAACTCCATGACACCTGACAACACAATGATCCAAGACTCTTGTCATCACAATGCTCCATTCCCTAGTCATCACAATGCTCCAAGATCCCTCTCATCACAATAATCATTGAACATTTTCAGCCCAATGCTCCATGACCTTTGTCATCACAATGCTCCATGGTCCTTGAAATCAAAATGATCCATGACCTCTGTCATCGCAATGCTCTAAACCCTTGTGATCACAATGTTCCATAACACTTGTCATCACAACGCTCCATGATGCCTGTCATCACAATACTCCATGCCCTTTTTATCACAAAGCTCCATGACCTTTGTCATCACAATTCTCAATACACTTGTCATCAAAATGTTCCCTGACACTTGTCGTCAGAATGCTCCTTGAACCCTGTCATGAAAAGGCTCCATGGGTTTTTCATCACAATGCCCCATGCCGTTTTCATCACAATGCTTCATGCTATTGTTATCAAAATACTCCACAAGCTTCTCATCGGAAAGCTCCATGACCCTTGTCATCACAATTCTCCATGCAGTTGTCAGCACAATGCTCCCTGACACTTGTCATCACAATGCTCCAAGCCATTGTCATCACAATGCTCCATTATATTTGTCATCACAATCCTCCATTACATTTGGCCTCACAATGCTCCCTGCCATTGTCATCGCAATGGATCATGACATATGTCATCACAATGCTCCCTGACACCTATCTTCACAATACTCCATGACCTTCTCATCACAACGCTCCATGCCCTTGTCATCACAATGCACCATGTCCACTGTCATCACAATAATCTATGAAATTTGTCAGACCAATTCTCCATGCCCCTCTCATCACATCTCTCCAAGCCCTTGTCATCACAATGCTACATGACCCCTGTCATCACAATGCTCCGTGACTGCAGTCATCACAATGCTTCATAACATTTGTCATCACAATGGTCCATGCCCGCATCATCACAAGGCTCTGTGACCTTTGTAACCACAATGCTCCATGAACTTTTCATCACAATTCTCCGTGACCCTTGTCATCAGAATGCTCCATGCCTTTGACAGAAAAATGCTCCATGACCCTTATCATCACAATGTGTCACGCACTTTTCATCACAACGGTCCACAAATTTGTCATCGCAATGCTCAATAAAATTTGAAATCACAATGCTCCATACCCTTCTCATCCAAATGCTCCATTATCCCTGTCATAACAATGCTCCATGACCCCTGCCATCACAATGTTCCACGGCCTTGTCATCACAAGGCTCCATGACACTTGTCATCACAATGCTCCAAGACCCCTGTAATCACAATGCTCCATGCAGTTGTCATCACAAAGCTCCATGACACATGTCACCAGAATGTTCCATGGCCTTCTCATCAAAAGGATCCATGCCCATGTCATCACAATGCTCCAAGGCCCCTGTAATCACAATGCTCCATGCCCCTTTTCATCTCAATGCTCCATGAACCCTGTCATCACAATGCATCATGCCCATCATCATAATGATTCCGGCTATTGTCAGCACAATTAAATCAAAATTCTCCATGCCCTCTGTCATCACAATGCTCCATGACTCCTGTCATCACCATACTCCATGAAAATTTTCAGCAAAGTGCTCCATGACGCTTGTCATCACAATGATCCCTGACCTTATCATCCCAATGCTCCATGACACCTGTATTCACAATGCTCTGAGACGCTTGTCATCACAGTGCTCCATGACACCTATTATCACAATGCTCCATGCCTTTGTCAACAAAATGCCTCATGACCTTGTCATTACAATGCTCTATGTGCTTGTCATCACAACACTGCATTTCCATTGTCATCACAATCCTCCAAGAATCTTGGGATCACATTGCTTCATGCACTTGTCATCACAATGCTCCCTGCCCCTCTCATCACAATGCACAACGCCCTTCTCATCAAAATGCTCCATGACTTTGTCATCACAAACATCCATAAACGCTCTCATCACATTGCTCCATGCCCTTGTCATCAAAAAGCTCCATGACGCATATCATCAGAAAGTTCCATGGCCTTCTCATCAGAGTGCTCTTTGCCCTTGCCATCACAATGTTCCATTACCCCTGTCATCACAATGCTCCATGACCCCTGACATCACGATGTTCCATGGCCTTTTTATCACAAGGCTCCATGACCCTTCTCATCACAATGCTCCAAGACCTCTAAAATCACAATACTCCATGCCCCTTTTCATCTCAATAATCCATGAACCCTCTCATCACAATGTACCATACCCATCATCATAATGCTTCATGCTATTGTCATCACAATGACATCAAAATGCTCCATGAGCTCTGTCATAAACATGATCCAAACCCTTGTGATCACAATATTCCATAACACTTGTCATCACAATGCCCCATGACGCCCGTCATCACAATTATCCATGGTCTTCTCATCACAATGCTCCATGACACATGTCATCACCATGCGCCATGCGCTTGTCTTCACAGCGCTCCACAAACTTGTCATCACAATGCTCCATAAACCTTGTCATCACAAAGCTCCTTGCACTTCTCATCAAAATGCTCTCTCACAACTGATATCACAATGTTACAACACTATTCATCACAATACTCCCTCACCCCTGTCATCACAATGTTCCATGACTCCTGTCATCACAATGCTACTTGCAATTATTATCACAATGTTCGATGACCCCTGACATCACAATGTTCCATAACCCCTGTCATCAAAATGCTCCATGACCATTTTCATCAAATTGATCCATGACCCCTGACATCACAATGTTCCATAACACCTGTCATCAAAATGTTCCATGACCCTTTGCATCAAATTACTCCATGACCCTGTCATCAAAATGCTCCCTGCCCTTCTCATCAGAATGCACATCGCCCTTGTTATCTAAATGCTCCATGTCCTTTTCAACACAAAGATCCATGACCCTTGGCATCACAATGCTCCATGTCTTTGTCATCACAAAGCGCCATGAAAGCTCTCATCACATTGCTCCATACCCGTGTCATCACAAAGCTCCATGATGCATGTCATCAGAATGCTCCATCCCTTCTCCTCACAATGCTCCATGACCCCTGCCATCACGATGTTCCATGGACTTGTCATCACAAGGCTCCATGACACTTCTCATCACAATTCTCCATGACTTTTGTCATCACAATGCTCAATACACTTGTCACCAAAATGCTCCCTGACACTTGTCGTCAGTATGATCTTTGAACCCTGTCATGACAAGGCTCCATGCGTTTTTCATCAAAATGATTCATGCCGTTTGCATGATAATGCTCCAATACCCCTGTAATCAAAATGCTCCATGCCCTTGTTATCACAAACCTCCATGACTCATGTCATCAGAATGCTCCATGGCCTTCTCATCACAATGCTCCATGCCCTTGTCATCACAATGCTCCAAGACCCCTGTAATCACATTGCTCCATGCTCCTTTTCATCCCAAGGATCCATGAACCCTCTCATCAAATTGCACCATGCCCATCATCATAATGCTTCATGCTATTGTCATCACAATGAAATCAAAATGCTCTATGACCTTTGTCATAACAATGCTCCAAACCCATGTGATCCCAATATTCCATAAAACTTGTCCTCACAATGCCCATGACGCTCGTCATCACAATTATCCATGGTCTTCTCATCACAATGCTCCATGACATTTGTCATCACAATGCTCAATACACTTGTCTTCAAAATCCTCCCTGACCCTAGTTGTCTGTATGCTCCTTGAACCCTGTCATGACAAGGCTCCATACCGTTTTCATCACAAAGATGCATTCCCTTTTCATCACAATGCTCCAAGACCACTGTAATCACACTGCTCCATGCCCTTGTCATCACAAAGCTCCATGACGCATGTCATCAGAATGCTCCATGGCCTTCTCATCACAATGCTCCATGCCCTTGCCATCACAATGCTCCATTACCCCTGTCATTACAATGCTCCTTGACCCCTGCCATCACGATGTTCCATGGACTTCTCATAACAAGGCTCCATGACCCTTCTCATCACAATGCTCCAAGACCCCTGTAATCACAGTGCTCCATGCCCCTTTTCATCAGTATGCTCCATGAGACTTGTCATTACGAGGCTCCATAATTTTCTCATCACAATGCTCCAGGACCTTGTCATCACAATGCTTCATGCCCTTGTCATAAAAATTCTCAGTGGCCATTCTCATCATAATGCTGCAAGCCGTAGTCATCACAATGCTCCATTATATTTGTCATCACAATCCTCCATTACATATGGCATCACAATGCTCCCTGCCAATGTCATCGCAATGGACCATGACATATGTCATCACAGTGCTCCCTGACAGCTGTCTTCACAACACTCCATGACCTTCTCATCACAATGCTCCATGCGCTTGTCATCACAATGCAGCATGACCACTGTCATCACAATACTCTATGAAACTGGTCAGACCAATGTTTCATGCCCCTGTCATCACAATGCTCCATGCCGTTGTCATCACAATGCTCCATGACCCCTGTCATCACAATGCTCCGTGACTCCATTCATCACAATGCTGCATATCGTTTGCCATCACAATGGTCCATGCCCGCGTCATCACAAGGCTCTGTGACATTTGGAACCACAATGCTCCATGAACTTTTCATCACAATGCTCCATGACCATTGTCATCACAATGCTCCATGCCTTTGTCAGAAAAATATTCAATGTCCCTTGTCATCACAATGTGCCACGTGCCTTTCCTCACAACGGTCCACAAACTTTTCTTTGCAATGCTCCATAAACCTTGTAATCACAATGCTCCATGCATTTCTCTTCAAAATGCTCTCTCACAAGAGATATCACAGTATTACATCACTAGTCGTCACAATACTCCCTCACCCCTGTAATCACAATATTCCATGACCCCTGTCATCACAATGCTACATCCCCATATAATCACAATGTTCCATGACCCCTGACATCACAATGTTCTATAACCCCTGTCTTCAAAATGTTCCATAACACTTTTCATCCAATTCCTGCATAACATTGTCACCAAAATACTGCCTGCCCTTCTCATCACAATGCACCACACACTTGTCATCAAAATGCTCCATGATCTTTGTCATCTCAAAGCTCCATGACCCTTGGCATCACAATGCTCCATGTCATTGTCATCACAAAGCTCCATGAAACTTGTCATCACAATGCTCGATGCCCTTCTCATCACAATGCTCCATGTCCTTGTCATTACAAACCTCATTGACTCATGTATCACAGTGTTCCGTGACCTTGTCATCACAATGCTCCATGCCCACTCTCATCACAATAATCCATGAAACATTTCACACCAATGCTCCATGTCCTTCTCATCACAATGCTCCATGACCCCTGCCATCATGATGTTCCATGGACTTGTCATCACAAGACTCCATGGTCTTCTATTCACAATGCTACATTTCCTTGTAATCACAATGTTCCATGACCCCTGTAATCACAATATTCCATGAACATTTTCAGCCCAATGCTCCATGAACTTCTCATCACAATGCTCCATGACCAATATCATCACAATGCTCCATGACCACTGTCATCACAACACACCATGACCGCTGACAACAGAGTGATACGGGTCTCTTGTCATCACAATGCTCAATTCCCTACTCATCACAATGCTCCATGATCCCTGTCATCACTATTCTCCATGAACATTTTAAGCCCAATGCTCCATGACGCTTATCATCATAATGATCCATGCCCTTGTCATCCCAATGCTCCATGACCCCTGTATTCACAATGCTCAGTGACGCATGTCAACAAAGTGCTGCATGACACTTGTCATCACAATGCTCCATGCCTTTGTCAGCAAAATGCTACATGACCTTGTCATTACAATGCTCTATGCGCTTGTCATCACAATACTCCATTACCATTGTCATCACAATCATCCATGATCCTTGGAATCATATTGCTTCATGCCCTTGTCATCACAATGCTCCATGCTCCTTGGAATCAAAATGATCCATGACTGTGTCATCACAATGCTCCAAAACCTTGTGATCACAATGTTCAATAACACTTGTCATCACAATGCTCCCTGAATCTTGTCGTCAGAATGCTCCTTGATCCTGTCACTAAAAGGCTCCATGCATTTTTCATCACAAAGCCCCATGCCATTTTCATCACAATACTCCATGCCATTGTCATCAAAATACTCCACAATTTTGTCATCAAAATGCTCCATGACCCGTGTCATCACAATTCTCCATGCACTTGCCAGCACAATGCTCCCTGACCCTTGTCATCACAATGCTCCAAGCCATTGTCATCACAAAGCTTCATTACCTTTGTCATCAGAATCCTCCATGACACTTGGCATCACAATGTTCCATGCCATTGTCATCACAATGGGCCATTAAATATGTCGTCACAATGCTCCCTGACACTTGTCTTCACAATACAGCATGACGTGGTCTTCTCAATGCTCCATGCCCTTGTCATCACAATGCGCCATTCCAAATAACATTGCAATAATCCATGAAACTTATTAGACCAATATTCCATGCCCTTGTCATCACAATGCTCCATGGCCTTGATATCAAAATGCTCCGTGACTCCAGTCATCACAATGCTTCATGACCTTTGTCATCAAATTGTTCCATGCCCTCATCATCAACAGTCTCTGTGACATTTTTAACCTCAGTGTTCCATGAAATTTTCATCACAATGCTCTTTGGCCCTTGTCATCACAATACTCTATGCCTTTCTCAGCACAATGCTCCATGACCGTTGTCATCACAATGCTCCATGCACTTGTCAGCACAATGCTCCATGACACGTCATCACAATGCACCATGCGCTTGTCATCACAGTGCTCCACAATCTTGTCGTCACAATGCTCCATGCACTTCTCATCAATATGCTCTCTCACCACTGATATCACAATGTAACATCACTATTCATCACAATACTCCCTCACCCCTGTCATCACAATGTTCCATGACTCCTGTCATCACAATGCTACATGCACTTATCAACACAGTGTTCGATGACGTATGACATCACAATGTTCCATATCCCCTGTCATCAAAATGCTCCATGACACTTTCCATCAAAATGCTCCATGTCCCCTGACATCACAATGCTCCATAGCCCTTGTCATTACAGTGCTCCATGACGCTCGTCATCTCAATTATCCATGGTCTTCTCATCACAATGCACCACTTTCCTGCTATCACAGTGCTCCATGCCCTGGTATTCACAATGCTCCATGTCCCTTGTCATCACATTTCTCCACGTCCTTGTCATCACAATGCTCCATGACAGTTCTCATCACAATGTTATATGTATTTATCATCAAAATTCTCCATGCACATGTCATCGCAATGCCCCATGACCCCTGTCATAGCAAGCTCCATGCCTCTCTCATCACAATGCTTCACGACCTTTTCAACAAAATTCTCAATGGCCGTTTTCATCAAAATGCTCCATGACCCTTGCCATCACAATTCTCCAAGCCCTGGTCATCACTATGCCCAATTACCTTTGTCATCACAATACACCAAAACACTTGGCATCACAATGCTCCATGCCATTGTATTCACAATGGAACATGAAATATGTTATCACAATGCTCCCTGACACCTGTCTTCACAATACTCCATGACATTGTCATCACAATGTGCCATGCCCAATGTCAACACAGTTATCCATGAAAGTTGTCAAACCAATGCTCCATGGCCCTGTCATCACAATGTTCCATGCCTTTGTCATCACATGCTCCATGACCCCAGTTCTCACAATGCTCCGTGACTCCAGTCATCACAAGGCTTCATGACCTGTGTCATCACAATGATCCATGCCCTCATCATCACAAGGCTCTGTGAAATTTGTCACCAAAATGCTCCATGAACTTTTCATCAAAATGCTCCGTGACACTTGTTACCACAATGCTCCATCCCTTTGTCAACTCATTGCTCCATGACCCTTGTCATCACAATGTTCCATGCGCTTGTCAGCGCAGTGCTCCATGACCCATGTCTTCACAATGCTCCATAAACCTTGTCATCACAATGCTCCTTGCACGTCTTATCAAAATGCTCTCTCACCACTGATATCAAAATGTTCCCTCACTAGTCATCACAATACACCCACTCCCCTGTCATCACAATGGTCCATAACCCCTGTCATGAAAAAGTTCCATGACCCCTGACATCACAATGTTCCATATCCCCTGTCATCAAAATGTTCCATGACCCTTTTCATCAAATTGCTCCATGACCCTGTCATCACAATTCTCCCTGCCCTTCTCATCACAATGCACAACGCCCTTGTCATCAAAATGCTCCATGACATTGTCATCACAAAGATCCATGACCCTTGTCATCAGAATGCTCCATGTCATTGTCATCACAGTGCTCCATGATCACTCTCATCACATTGATCCATGCCCTTGTCGTCACAAAGCTCCATGACGCATGTCATCAGAATGCTCCATGGACTTCTCATCACAGTGCTCCATGCCCTTCCCATCAAAATGCTCCATTACACCTTTCATCACAATGCCCCAAGACCCCTGTAATCACAATGATCCATGCCCCTTTTCATCTCAATGCTCCATGAGCCCTGTCTTCACAATGCACCATGCCCACCATCATAATGCTTCATGCTATTGTCATCACAATGAAATCATAATGCTCCATGACCTCTCTCATCACAATGCTCCAAATCCTTGTGATCTAAATGTTCCATAACACTTATCATCACAACGCCCCATGACGCTCATCATCACAGTTATCCATGGTCTTCTCATCACAATGCTCCATGTCTTTTCTCACCACAAAGCTCAATACCCTTGTCATCACAATGCTCCCGGACACTTGTCCTAAGTATGCTCCTTGAACTCTGTGATGACAAGGCTCCATGGTCTTCTAATCCCAATGCTCCATGCCCTTGTCATCACAGTGCTCCACGACCGCTGTAATCACAAGGCTCCATGCCCCTTTTCATCAGAATGTTCCATGAGACATATCATCACAAGGCTCCATGGTCTGCTCATCACAATGCTCCAGTACCTTGTCATCACAATGCTCCATGACACCTGTCATCACAATACTCCATGAACATTTTCAGCCCAATGCTCCATGAACTTTTCATCACAATGCTCCATGACACCTGTCATTACAATGCTCCATAACCCCTGTCCTCACAACGCTCCATGTCCCTTGTCATTACAATACTCCATGAACATTTTCATCCCAATGCTCCACGACCCTTGTCATCACAATGATCCATGCCCTTGTCATCCCAATGCTCCATGACCCCTGTATTCACCATGCTCCGTGACGCATGTCATCACAGTGCTCCAAGACACCTGTCATCACAATGCTCCATGACTCTGTCAGCAAAATGCTACATGACATTGTCATTACAATGCTCTATGCACTTGTCATCACAATACTCCATTACCATTGTCTTCACAATCCTCCATGAACCTTGGGATCACATTGTTTCATGCCCTTGTCATCACAATGCTCCATGGTCCTTGAAATCAAAATGATCCATGACCTCTGTCATCACAATGCTCCAAACCCTTGTGGTCACAATGTTCCAAACACTTGTCATCACAACGATCCATGATGCCTGTCATCACAATATTCCATGCCCTTTTCATCACAATGCTCCATAACCTTTGTCATCACAATTCTCAATACACTTGTCATCACAATGCTCCCTGACACTTGTCGTCAGAATGCTCCTTGAACCCTGTCACGAAAAGGCTCCATGCCTTTTTAATCACAATGCCACATGCCGGTTTCATCACAATGCTCCATGCCATTGTCATCAAAACACTCCACTAGCTAGTCATCAGAATGCTCCATGACATTTGTCATCACAATTCTCCATGCACTTGTCAGCACAATGCTACCTAACCCTTGTCATCACAATGCTCCAAGCCATTGTCATCACAATGCTCCATTACATTTGTCATCAGAATCCTCCATGATACTTGGCATCACAATGCTCCATGCCATTGTCATCACAATGGGCCATTACATATGTCATCACAATGCTCACTGACACCAGTCTTCACAATATTGCATGACCTGGTCTTCACAATGCTCCATGCCCTTTTCATCACAATGCGCCATTCCAACTGTCATTGCAATAATCCATGAAATTTATTAGACAAATGCTCCATGCCCTTGACATCACTATGCTCCATGCCCTTGTTATCACAATGCTCCATGACCCATGTCATCACAATGCTCCGTGAGTCCAGTCGTCACAATTCTTCATGACCTTTGTCATCACAATGGACCATGCCCTTGTCATCAACAGTCTCTGTGACATTTTAATCTCAATGCTCCATTAAATTTTCATCACAATTCTCTTTGACCCTTGTCATCACAACACTCTATGCCTTTCTCAGCACAATGCTCCATGACCGTTGTCATCACAATGCTCCATGCGCTTGTCATTACAATCCTCCATGACCCATGTATCACAGTGTTCAGTGCCCTTGTCATCACAAAGTTCCATGCCCACTCTCATCACAATAATCCATGAAATATTTTAGTCCAATGCTCCATGCCCTTCTCATCACATTGCTCCATTACCCCTGTCGTAACAATGCTCAATGAACCGTGCCTTCACAATGTTCCAAGGCCTTGTCATCACAAGGCTCCATGACAATTGTGAACACAATGCTCCAAGACCCCTTTAATCACCGTGCTCCATGCGCTTGTCATCACAATGCTCCAAGACCCCTGTAATTACAATGCTCCATGCCCCTTTTCATCTCAATGTTTCAAGAACCCTGTCATCACAATGCACCTAGCCCATCATCATAATGCTTCATACTATTGTCATCACAATGAAATCAAAATGCTCCATGACCTCTGTCATCATAATGCTCCAAACCCTTGTGATCACAATCTTCCATAACACTTATCATCACATCACCCCCTGACGCTCATCATCAAAAATATCCATGGTCTTCTCATCACAATGCTCCATGAAATTTGTCATCACAATGCTCAATACACTTGTCATCACAATGCTCCCTGACCCTTGTTGTCTGTATGCTCCTTGAACGCTGTCATGATAAGGCTCCATGCCTTTTTCATCACAATGATCCATGCCCTTTTCATCACAATGCTCCATGACCCGTTTAATCAAAATGCTCCATGTACTTGTCATCACAAATCACCATGACGCATGTCAGCAGTGTGCTCCATGGAATTTTCCTCACAAAGCTCCAAGCCATTGTTATCACAATGCTCCAAGAGCCCTGTAATCACAATGCTCCATGCCCCTTTTCATTAGAATGCTCCATGAGACTTGTCATCACAAGTCTCCATGTTCTTCTCATCACAATGATCCAGGACCTTGTCATCACTATGCTCCATTCCCATGTCATCACAATGCTCCATGACCCCTGCCTTCACAATACTCCATGAATATTTTCAGCCCAATGCTCCATGACCTTCTCATCACAATGCTCAATGACCAATATCATCACAATGCTCCATGACCACTGTCATCACAAAACTCCATGACACCTGACAACACAATGATCCAAGACTCTTGTCATCACAATGCTCCATTCCCTAGTCATCACAATGCTCCATGATCCCTCTCATCACAATAATCATTGAACATTTTTCAGCCCAATGCTCCATGACCTTTGTCATCACAATGCTCCATGGTCCTTGAAATCAAAATGATCCATGACCTCTGTCATCGCAATGCTCTAAACCCTTGTGATCACAATGTTCCATAACACTTGTCATCACAACGCTCCATGATGCCTGTCATCACAATACTCCATGCCCTTTTTATCACAAAGCTCCATGACCTTTGTCATCACAATTCTCAATACACTTGTCATCAAAATGTTCCCTGACACTTGTCGTCAGAATGCTCCTTGAACCCTGTCATGAAAAGGCTCCATGGGTTTTTCATCACAATGCCCCATGCCGTTTTCATCACAATGCTTCATGCTATTGTTATCAAAATACTCCACAAGCTTCTCATCGGAAAGCTCCATGACCCTTGTCATCACAATTCTCCATGCACTTGTCAGCACAATGCTCCCTGACACTTGTCATCACAATGCTCCAAGCCATTGTCATCACAATGCTCCATTATATTTGTCATCACAATCCTCCATTACATTTGGCCTCACAATGCTCCCTGCCATTGTCATCGCAATGGATCATGACATATGTCATCACAATGCTCCCTGACACCTATCTTCACAATACTCCATGACCTTCTCATCACAACGCTCCATGCCCTTGTCATCACAATGCACCATGTCCACTGTCATCACAATAATCTATGAAATTTGTCAGACCAATTCTCCATGCCCCTCTCATCACATCTCTCCAAGCCCTTGTCATCACAATGCTCCATGACACCTGTCATCACAATACTCCATGAACATTTTCAGCCCAATGCTCCATGAACTTTTCATCACAATGCTCCATGACACCTGTCATTACAATGCTCCATAACCCCTGTCATCACAACGCTCCATGTCCCTTGTCATTACAATACTACATGAACATTTTCATCCCAATGCTCCACGACACTTGTCATCACAATGATCCATGCCCTTGTCATCCCAATGCTCCATGACCCCTGTATTCACCATGCTCCGTGACGCATGTCATCACAGTGCTCCAAGACACCTGTCATCACAATGCTCCATGACTCTGTCAGCAAAATGCTACATGACATTGTCATTACAATGCTCTATGCACTTGTCATCACAATACTCCATTACCATTGTCTTCACAATCCTCCATGAACCTTGGGATCACATTGTTTCATGCCCTTGTCATCACAATGCTCCATGGTCCTTGAAATCAAAATGATCCATGACCTCTGTCATCACAATGCTCCAAACCCTTGTGGTCACAATGTTCCAAACACTTGTCATCACAACGATCCATGATGCCTGTCATCACAATATTCCATGCCCTTTTCATCACAATGCTCCATAACCTTTGTCATCACAATTCTCAATACACTTGTCATCACAATGCTCCCTGACACTTGTCGTCAGAATGCTCCTTGAACCCTGTCACGAAAAGGCTCCATGCCTTTTTAATCACAATGCCACATGCCGGTTTCATCACAATGCTCCATGCCATTGTCATCAAAACACTCCACTAGCTAGTCATCAGAATGCTCCATGACATTTGTCATCACAATTCTCCATGCACTTGTCAGCACAATGCTACCTAACCCTTGTCATCACAATGCTCCAAGCCATTGTCATCACAATGCTCCATTACATTTGTCATCAGAATCCTCCATGATACTTGGCATCACAATGCTCCATGCCATTGTCATCACAATGGGCCATTACATATGTCATCACAATGCTCACTGACACCAGTCTTCACAATATTGCATGACCTGGTCTTCACAATGCTCCATGCCCTTTTCATCACAATGCGCCATTCCAACTGTCATTGCAATAATCCATGAAATTTATTAGACAAATGCTCCATGCCCTTGACATCACTATGCTCCATGCCCTTGTTATCACAATGCTCCATGACCCATGTCATCACAATGCTCCGTGAGTCCAGTCGTCACAATTCTTCATGACCTTTGTCATCACAATGGACCATGCCCTTGTCATCAACAGTCTCTGTGACATTTTAATCTCAATGCTCCATTAAATTTTCATCACAATTCTCTTTGACCCTTGTCATCACAACACTCTATGCCTTTCTCAGCACAATGCTCCATGACCGTTGTCATCACAATGCTCCATGCGCTTGTCATTACAATCCTCCATGACCCATGTATCACAGTGTTCAGTGCCCTTGTCATCACAAAGTTCCATGCCCACTCTCATCACAATAATCCATGAAATATTTTAGTCCAATGCTCCATGCCCTTCTCATCACATTGCTCCATTACCCCTGTCGTAACAATGCTCAATGAACCGTGCCTTCACAATGTTCCAAGGCCTTGTCATCACAAGGCTCCATGACAATTGTGAACACAATGCTCCAAGACCCCTTTAATCACCGTGCTCCATGCGCTTGTCATCACAATGCTCCAAGACCCCTGTAATTACAATGCTCCATGCCCCTTTTCATCTCAATGTTTCAAGAACCCTGTCATCACAATGCACCTAGCCCATCATCATAATGCTTCATACTATTGTCATCACAATGAAATCAAAATGCTCCATGACCTCTGTCATCATAATGCTCCAAACCCTTGTGATCACAATCTTCCATAACACTTATCATCACATCACCCCCTGACGCTCATCATCAAAAATATCCATGGTCTTCTCATCACAATGCTCCATGAAATTTGTCATCACAATGCTCAATACACTTGTCATCACAATGCTCCCTGACCCTTGTTGTCTGTATGCTCCTTGAACGCTGTCATGATAAGGCTCCATGCCTTTTTCATCACAATGATCCATGCCCTTTTCATCACAATGCTCCATGACCCGTTTAATCAAAATGCTCCATGTACTTGTCATCACAAATCACCATGACGCATGTCAGCAGTGTGCTCCATGGAATTTTCCTCACAAAGCTCCAAGCCATTGTTATCACAATGCTCCAAGAGCCCTGTAATCACAATGCTCCATGCCCCTTTTCATTAGAATGCTCCATGAGACTTGTCATCACAAGTCTCCATGTTCTTCTCATCACAATGATCCAGGACCTTGTCATCACTATGCTCCATTCCCATGTCATCACAATGCTCCATGACCCCTGCCTTCACAATACTCCATGAATATTTTCAGCCCAATGCTCCATGACCTTCTCATCACAATGCTCAATGACCAATATCATCACAATGCTCCATGACCACTGTCATCACAAAACTCCATGACACCTGACAACACAATGATCCAAGACTCTTGTCATCACAATGCTCCATTCCCTAGTCATCACAATGCTCCATGATCCCTCTCATCACAATAATCATTGAACATTTTCAGCCCAATGCTCCATGACCTTTGTCATCACAATGCTCCATGGTCCTTGAAATCAAAATGATCCATGACCTCTGTCATCGCAATGCTCTAAACCCTTGTGATCACAATGTTCCATAACACTTGTCATCACAACGCTCCATGATGCCTGTCATCACAATACTCCATGCCCTTTTTATCACAAAGCTCCATGACCTTTGTCATCACAATTCTCAATACACTTGTCATCAAAATGTTCCCTGACACTTGTCGTCAGAATGCTCCTTGAACCCTGTCATGAAAAGGCTCCATGGGTTTTTCATCACAATGCCCCATGCCGTTTTCATCACAATGCTTCATGCTATTGTTATCAAAATACTCCACAAGCTTCTCATCGGAAAGCTCCATGACCCTTGTCATCACAATTCTCCATGCACTTGTCAGCACAATGCTCCCTGACACTTGTCATCACAATGCTCCAAGCCATTGTCATCACAATGCTCCATTATATTTGTCATCACAATCCTCCATTACATTTGGCCTCACAATGCTCCCTGCCATTGTCATCGCAATGGATCATGACATATGTCATCACAATGCTCCCTGACACCTATCTTCACAATACTCCATGACCTTCTCATCACAACGCTCCATGCCCTTGTCATCACAATGCACCATGTCCACTGTCATCACAATAATCTATGAAATTTGTCAGACCAATTCTCCATGCCCCTCTCATCACATCTCTCCAAGCCCTTGTCATCACAATGCTACATGACCCCTGTCATCACAATGCTCCGTGACTGCAGTCATCACAATGCTTCATAACATTTGTCATCACAATGGTCCATGCCCGCATCATCACAAGGCTCTGTGACCTTTGTAACCACAGTGCTCCATGAACTTTTCATCACAATTCTCCGTGACCCTTGTCATCAGAATGCTCCATGCCTTTGACAGAAAAATGCTCCATGACCCTTATCATCACAATGTGTCACGCACTTTTCATCACAACGGTCCACAAATTTGTCATCGCAATGCTCAATAAAATTTGAAATCACAATGCTCCATACCCTTCTCATCCAAATGCTCCATTATCCCTGTCATAACAATGCTCCATGACCCCTGCCATCACAATGTTCCACGGCCTTGTCATCACAAGGCTCCATGACACTTGTCATCACAATGCTCCAAGACCCCTGTAATCACAATGCTCCATGCAGTTGTCATCACAAAGCTCCATGACACATGTCACCAGAATGTTCCATGGCCTTCTCATCAAAAGGATCCATGCCCATGTCATCACAATGCTCCAAGGCCCCTGTAATCACAATGCTCCATGCCCCTTTTCATCTCAATGCTCCATGAACCCTGTCATCACAATGCATCATGCCCATCATCATAATGATTCCGGCTATTGTCAGCACAATTAAATCAAAATTCTCCATGCCCTCTGTCATCACAATGCTCCATGACTCCTGTCATCACCATACTCCATGAAAATTTTCAGCAAAGTGCTCCATGACGCTTGTCATCACAATGATCCCTGACCTTATCATCCCAATGCTCCATGACACCTGTATTCACAATGCTCTGAGACGCTTGTCATCACAGTGCTCCATGACACCTATTATCACAATGCTCCATGCCTTTGTCAACAAAATGCCTCATGACCTTGTCATTACAATGCTCTATGTGCTTGTCATCACAACACTGCATTTCCATTGTCATCACAATCCTCCAAGAATCTTGGGATCACATTGCTTCATGCACTTGTCATCACAATGCTCCCTGCCCCTCTCATCACAATGCACAACGCCCTTCTCATCAAAATGCTCCATGACTTTGTCATCACAAACATCCATAAACGCTCTCATCACATTGCTCCATGCCCTTGTCATCAAAAAGCTCCATGACGCATATCATCAGAAAGTTCCATGGCCTTCTCATCAGAGTGCTCTTTGCCCTTGCCATCACAATGTTCCATTACCCCTGTCATCACAATGCTCCATGACCCCTGACATCACGATGTTCCATGGCCTTTTTATCACAAGGCTCCATGACCCTTCTCATCACAATGCTCCAAGACCTCTAAAATCACAATACTCCATGCCCCTTTTCATCTCAATAATCCATGAACCCTCTCATCACAATGTACCATACCCATCATCATAATGCTTCATGCTATTGTCATCACAATGACATCAAAATGCTCCATGAGCTCTGTCATAAACATGATCCAAACCCTTGTGATCACAATATTCCATAACACTTGTCATCACAATGCCCCATGACGCCCGTCATCACAATTATCCATGGTCTTCTCATCACAATGCTCCATGACACATGTCATCACCATGCGCCATGCGCTTGTCTTCACAGCGCTCCACAAACTTGTCATCACAATGCTCCATAAACCTTGTCATCACAAAGCTCCTTGCACTTCTCATCAAAATGCTCTCTCACAACTGATATCACAATGTTACAACACTATTCATCACAATACTCCCTCACCCCTGTCATCACAATGTTCCATGACTCCTGTCATCACAATGCTACTTGCAATTATTATCACAATGTTCGATGAGCCCTGACATCACAATGTTCCATAACCCCTGTCATCAAAATGCTCCATGACCATTTTCATCAAATTGATCCATGACCCCTGACATCACAATGTTCCATAACACCTGTCATCAAAATGTTCCATGACCCTTTGCATCAAATTACTCCATGACCCTGTCATCAAAATGCTCCCTGCCCTTCTCATCAGAATGCACATCACCCTTGTTATCTAAATGCTCCATGTCCTTTTCAACACAAAGATCCATGACCCTTGGCATCACAATGCTCCATGTCTTTGTCATCACAAAGCGCCATGAAAGCTCTCATCACATTGCTCCATACCCGTGTCATCACAAAGCTCCATGATGCATGTCATCAGAATGCTCCATCCCTTCTCCTCACAATGCTCCATGACCCCTGCCATCACGATGTTCCATGGACTTGTCATCACAAGGCTCCATGACACTTCTCATCACAATTCTCCATGACTTTTGTCATCACAATGCTCAATACACTTGTCACCAAAATGCTCCCTGACACTTGTCGTCAGTATGATCTTTGAACCCTGTCATGACAAGGCTCCATGCGTTTTTCATCAAAATGATTCATGCCGTTTGCATGATAATGCTCCAATACCCCTGTAATCAAAATGCTCCATGCCCTTGTTATCACAAACCTCCATGACTCATGTCATCAGAATGCTCCATGGCCTTCTCATCACAATGCTCCATGCCCTTGTCATCACAATGCTCCAAGACCCCTGTAATCACATTGCTCCATGCTCCTTTTCATCCCAAGGATCCATGAACCCTCTCATCAAATTGCACCATGCCCATCATCATAATGCTTCATGCTATTGTCATCACAATGAAATCAAAATGCTCTATGACCTTTGTCATAACAATGCTCCAAACCCATGTGATCCCAATATTCCATAAAACTTGTCCTCACAATGCCCATGACGCTCGTCATCACAATTATCCATGGTCTTCTCATCACAATGCTCCATGACATTTGTCATCACAATGCTCAATACACTTGTCTTCAAAATCCTCCCTGACCCTAGTTGTCTGTATGCTCCTTGAACCCTGTCATGACAAGGCTCCATACCGTTTTCATCACAAAGATGCATTCCCTTTTCATCACAATGCTCCAAGACCACTGTAATCACACTGCTCCATGCCCTTGTCATCACAAAGCTCCATGACGCATGTCATCAGAATGCTCCATGGCCTTCTCATCACAATGCTCCATGCCCTTGCCATCACAATGCTCCATTACCCCTGTCATTACAATGCTCCTTGACCCCTGCCATCACGATGTTCCATGGACTTCTCATAACAAGGCTCCATGACCCTTCTCATCACAATGCTCCAAGACCCCTGTAATCACAGTGCTCCATGCCCCTTTTCATCAGTATGCTCCATGAGACTTGTCATTACGAGGCTCCATAATTTTCTCATCACAATGCTCCAGGACCTTGTCATCACAATGCTTCATGCCCTTGTCATAAAAATTCTCAGTGGCCATTCTCATCATAATGCTGCAAGCCGTAGTCATCACAATGCTCCATTATATTTGTCATCACAATCCTCCATTACATATGGCATCACAATGCTCCCTGCCAATGTCATCGCAATGGACCATGACATATGTCATCACAGTGCTCCCTGACAGCTGTCTTCACAACACTCCATGACCTTCTCATCACAATGCTCCATGCGCTTGTCATCACAATGCAGCATGACCACTGTCATCACAATACTCTATGAAACTGGTCAGACCAATGTTTCATGCCCCTGTCATCACAATGCTCCATGCCGTTGTCATCACAATGCTCCATGACCCCTGTCATCACAATGCTCCGTGACTCCATTCATCACAATGCTGCATATCGTTTGCCATCACAATGGTCCATGCCCGCGTCATCACAAGGCTCTGTGACATTTGGAACCACAATGCTCCATGAACTTTTCATCACAATGCTCCATGACCATTGTCATCACAATGCTCCATGCCTTTGTCAGAAAAATATTCAATGTCCCTTGTCATCACAATGTGCCACGTGCCTTTCCTCACAACGGTCCACAAACTTTTCTTTGCAATGCTCCATAAACCTTGTAATCACAATGCTCCATGCATTTCTCTTCAAAATGCTCTCTCACAAGAGATATCACAGTATTACATCACTAGTCGTCACAATACTCCCTCACCCCTGTAATCACAATATTCCATGACCCCTGTCATCACAATGCTACATCCCCATATAATCACAATGTTCCATGACCCCTGACATCACAATGTTCTATAACCCCTGTCTTCAAAATGTTCCATAACACTTTTCATCCAATTCCTGCATAACATTGTCACCAAAATACTGCCTGCCCTTCTCATCACAATGCACCACACACTTGTCATCAAAATGCTCCATGATCTTTGTCATCTCAAAGCTCCATGACCCTTGGCATCACAATGCTCCATGTCATTGTCATCACAAAGCTCCATGAAACTTGTCATCACAATGCTCGATGCCCTTCTCATCACAATGCTCCATGTCCTTGTCATTACAAACCTCATTGACTCATGTATCACAGTGTTCCGTGACCTTGTCATCACAATGCTCCATGCCCACTCTCATCACAATAATCCATGAAACATTTCACACCAATGCTCCATGTCCTTCTCATCACAATGCTCCATGACCCCTGCCATCACGATGTTCCATGGACTTGTCATCACAAGACTCCATGGTCTTCTATTCACAATGCTACATTTCCTTGTAATCACAATGTTCCATGACCCCTGTAATCACAATATTCCATGAACATTTTCAGCCCAATGCTCCATGAACTTCTCATCACAATGCTCCATGACCAATATCATCACAATGCTCCATGACCACTGTCATCACAACACACCATGACCGCTGACAACAGAGTGATACGGGTCTCTTGTCATCACAATGCTCAATTCCCTACTCATCACAATGCTCCATGATCCCTGTCATCACTATTCTCCATGAACATTTTAAGCCCAATGCTCCATGACGCTTATCATCATAATGATCCATGCCCTTGTCATCCCAATGCTCCATGACCCCTGTATTCACAATGCTCAGTGACGCATGTCAACAAAGTGCTGCATGACACTTGTCATCACAATGCTCCATGCCTTTGTCAGCAAAATGCTACATGACCTTGTCATTACAATGCTCTATGCGCTTGTCATCACAATACTCCATTACCATTGTCATCACAATCATCCATGATCCTTGGAATCATATTGCTTCATGCCCTTGTCATCACAATGCTCCATGCTCCTTGGAATCAAAATGATCCATGACTGTGTCATCACAATGCTCCAAAACCTTGTGATCACAATGTTCAATAACACTTGTCATCACAATGCTCCCTGAATCTTGTCGTCAGAATGCTCCTTGATCCTGTCACTAAAAGGCTCCATGCATTTTTCATCACAAAGCCCCATGCCATTTTCATCACAATACTCCATGCCATTGTCATCAAAATACTCCACAATTTTGTCATCAAAATGCTCCATGACCCGTGTCATCACAATTCTCCATGCACTTGCCAGCACAATGCTCCCTGACCCTTGTCATCACAATGCTCCAAGCCATTGTCATCACAAAGCTTCATTACCTTTGTCATCAGAATCCTCCATGACACTTGGCATCACAATGTTCCATGCCATTGTCATCACAATGGGCCATTAAATATGTCGTCACAATGCTCCCTGACACTTGTCTTCACAATACAGCATGACGTGGTCTTCTCAATGCTCCATGCCCTTGTCATCACAATGCGCCATTCCAAATAACATTGCAATAATCCATGAAACTTATTAGACCAATATTCCATGCCCTTGTCATCACAATGCTCCATGGCCTTGATATCAAAATGCTCCGTGACTCCAGTCATCACAATGCTTCATGACCTTTGTCATCAAAATGTTCCATGCCCTCATCATCAACAGTCTCTGTGACATTTTTAACCTCAGTGTTCCATGAAATTTTCATCACAATGCTCTTTGGCCCTTGTCATCACAATACTCTATGCCTTTCTCAGCACAATGCTCCATGACCGTTGTCATCACAATGCTCCATGCACTTGTCAGCACAATGCTCCATGACACGTCATCACAATGCACCATGCGATTGTCATCACAGTGCTCCACAATCTTGTCGTCACAATGCTCCATGCACTTCTCATCAATATGCTCTCTCACCACTGATATCACAATGTAACATCACTATTCATCACAATACTCCCTCACCCCTGTCATCACAATGTTCCATGACTCCTGTCATCACAATGCTACATGCACTTATCAACACAGTGTTCGATGACGTATGACATCACAATGTTCCATATCCTCTGTCATCAAAATGCTCCATGACACTTTCCATCAAAATGCTCCATGTCCCCTGACATCACAATGCTCCATAGCCCTTGTCATTACAGTGCTCCATGACGCTCGTCATCTCAATTATCCATGGTCTTCTCATCACAATGCTCCACTTTCCTGCCATCACAGTGCTCCATGCCCTGGTATTCACAATGCTCCATGTCCCTTGTCATCACATTTCTCCACGTCCTTGTCATCACAATGCTCCATGACAGTTCTCATCACAATGTTATATGTATTTATCATCAAAATTCTCCATGCACATGTCATCGCAATGCCCCATGACCCCTGTCATAGCAAGCTCCATGCCTCTCTCATCACAATGCTTCACGACCTTTTCAACAAAATTCTCAATGGCCGTTTTCATCAAAATGCTCCATGACCCTTGCCATCACAATTCTCCAAGCCCTGGTCATCACTATGCCCAATTACCTTTGTCATCACAATACACCAAAACACTTGGCATCACAATGCTCCATGCCATTGTATTCACAATGGAACATGAAATATGTTATCACAATGCTCCCTGACACCTGTCTTCACAATACTCCATGACATTGTCATCACAATGTGCCATGCCCAATGTCAACACAGTTATCCATGAAAGTTGTCAAACCAATGCTCCATGGCCCTGTCATCACAATGTTCCATGCCTTTGTCATCACATGCTCCATGACCCCAGTTCTCACAATGCTCCGTGACTCCAGTCATCACAAGGCTTCATGACCTGTGTCATCACAATGATCCATGCCCTCATCATCACAAGGCTCTGTGAAATTTGTCACCACAATGCTCCATGAACTTTTCATCAAAATGCTCCGTGACACTTGTTACCACAATGCTCCATCCCTTTGTCAACTCATTGCTCCATGACCCTTGTCATCACAATGTTCCATGCGCTTGTCAGCGCAGTGCTCCATGACCCATGTCTTCACAATGCTCCATAAACCTTGTCATCACAATGCTCCTTGCACGTCTTATCAAAATGCTCTCTCACCACTGATATCAAAATGTTCCCTCACTAGTCATCACAATACACCCACTCCCCTGTCATCACAATGGTCCATAACCCCTGTCATGAAAAAGTTCCATGACCCCTGACATCACAATGTTCCATATCCCCTGTCATCAAAATGTTCCATGACCCTTTTCATCAAATTGCTCCATGACCCTGTCATCACAATTCTCCCTGCCCTTCTCATCACAATGCACAACGCCCTTGTCATCAAAATGCTCCATGACATTGTCATCACAAAGATCCATGACCCTTGTCATCAGAATGCTCCATGTCATTGTCATCACAGTGCTCCATGATCACTCTCATCACATTGATCCATGCCCTTGTCGTCACAAAGCTCCATGACGCATGTCATCAGAATGCTCCATGGACTTCTCATCACAGTGCTCCATGCCCTTCCCATCAAAATGCTCCATTACACCTTTCATCACAATGCCCCAAGACCCCTGTAATCACAATGATCCATGCCCCTTTTCATCTCAATGCTCCATGAGCCCTGTCTTCACAATGCACCATGCCCACCATCATAATGCTTCATGCTATTGTCATCACAATGAAATCATAATGCTCCATGACCTCTCTCATCACAATGCTCCAAATCCTTGTGATCTAAATGTTCCATAACACTTATCATCACAACGCCCCATGACGCTCATCATCACAGTTATCCATGGTCTTCTCATCACAATGTTCCATGTCTTTTCTCACCACAAAGCTCAATACCCTTGTCATCACAATGCTCCCGGACACTTGTCCTAAGTATGCTCCTTGAACTCTGTGATGACAAGGCTCCATGGTCTTCTCATCCCAATGCTTCATGCCCTTGTCATCACAGTACTCCACGACCGCTGTAATCACAAGGCTCCATGCCCCTTTTCATCAGAATGTTCCATGAGACATATCATCACAAGGCTCCATGGTCTTCTCATCAAAATGCTCCAGTACCTTGTCATCACAATGCTCCATGACACCTGTCATCACAATACTCCATGAACATTTTCAGCCCAATGCTCCATGAACTTTTCATCACAATGCTCCATGACACCTGTCATTACAATGCTCCATAACCCCTGTCATCACAACGCTCCATGTCCCTTGTCATTACAATACTACATGAACATTTTCATCCCAATGCTCCACGACACTTGTCATCACAATGATCCATGCCCTTGTCATCCCAATGCTCCATGACCCCTGTATTCACCATGCTCCGTGACGCATGTCATCACAGTGCTCCAAGACACCTGTCATCACAATGCTCCATGACTCTGTCAGCAAAATGCTACATGACATTGTCATTACAATGCTCTATGCACTTGTCATCACAATACTCCATTACCATTGTCTTCACAATCCTCCATGAACCTTGGGATCACATTGTTTCATGCCCTTGTCATCACAATGCTCCATGGTCCTTGAAATCAAAATGATCCATGACCTCTGTCATCACAATGCTCCAAACCCTTGTGGTCACAATGTTCCAAACACTTGTCATCACAACGATCCATGATGCCTGTCATCACAATATTCCATGCCCTTTTCATCACAATGCTCCATAACCTTTGTCATCACAATTCTCAATACACTTGTCATCACAATGCTCCCTGACACTTGTCGTCAGAATGCTCCTTGAACCCTGTCACGAAAAGGCTCCATGCCTTTTTAATCACAATGCCACATGCCGGTTTCATCACAATGCTCCATGCCATTGTCATCAAAACACTCCACTAGCTAGTCATCAGAATGCTCCATGACATTTGTCATCACAATTCTCCATGCACTTGTCAGCACAATGCTACCTAACCCTTGTCATCACAATGCTCCAAGCCATTGTCATCACAATGCTCCATTACATTTGTCATCAGAATCCTCCATGATACTTGGCATCACAATGCTCCATGCCATTGTCATCACAATGGGCCATTACATATGTCATCACAATGCTCACTGACACCAGTCTTCACAATATTGCATGACCTGGTCTTCACAATGCTCCATGCCCTTTTCATCACAATGCGCCATTCCAACTGTCATTGCAATAATCCATGAAATTTATTAGACAAATGCTCCATGCCCTTGACATCACTATGCTCCATGCCCTTGTTATCACAATGCTCCATGACCCATGTCATCACAATGCTCCGTGAGTCCAGTCGTCACAATTCTTCATGACCTTTGTCATCACAATGGACCATGCCCTTGTCATCAACAGTCTCTGTGACATTTTAATCTCAATGCTCCATTAAATTTTCATCACAATTCTCTTTGACCCTTGTCATCACAACACTCTATGCCTTTCTCAGCACAATGCTCCATGACCGTTGTCATCACAATGCTCCATGCGCTTGTCATTACAATCCTCCATGACCCATGTATCACAGTGTTCAGTGCCCTTGTCATCACAAAGTTCCATGCCCACTCTCATCACAATAATCCATGAAATATTTTAGTCCAATGCTCCATGCCCTTCTCATCACATTGCTCCATTACCCCTGTCGTAACAATGCTCAATGAACCGTGCCTTCACAATGTTCCAAGGCCTTGTCATCACAAGGCTCCATGACAATTGTGAACACAATGCTCCAAGACCCCTTTAATCACCGTGCTCCATGCGCTTGTCATCACAATGCTCCAAGACCCCTGTAATTACAATGCTCCATGCCCCTTTTCATCTCAATGTTTCAAGAACCCTGTCATCACAATGCACCTAGCCCATCATCATAATGCTTCATACTATTGTCATCACAATGAAATCAAAATGCTCCATGACCTCTGTCATCATAATGCTCCAAACCCTTGTGATCACAATCTTCCATAACACTTATCATCACATCACCCCCTGACGCTCATCATCAAAAATATCCATGGTCTTCTCATCACAATGCTCCATGAAATTTGTCATCACAATGCTCAATACACTTGTCATCACAATGCTCCCTGACCCTTGTTGTCTGTATGCTCCTTGAACGCTGTCATGATAAGGCTCCATGCCCTTTTCATCACAATGATCCATGCCCTTTTCATCACAATGCTCCATGACCCGTTTAATCAAAATGCTCCATGTACTTGTCATCACAAATCACCATGACACATGTCAGCAGTGTGCTCCATGGAATTTTCCTCACAAAGCTCCAAGCCATTGTTATCACAATGCTCCAAGAGCCCTGTAATCACAATGCTCCATGCCCCTTTTCATTAGAATGCTCCATGAGACTTGTCATCACAAGTCTCCATGTTCTTCTCATCACAATGATCCAGGACCTTGTCATCACTATGCTCCATTCCCATGTCATCACAATGCTCCATGACCCCTGCCTTCACAATACTCCATGAATATTTTCAGCCCAATGCTCCATGACCTTCTCATCACAATGCTCAATGACCAATATCATCACAATGCTCCATGACCACTGTCATCACAAAACTCCATGACACCTGACAACACAATGATCTAAGACTCTTGTCATCACAATGCTCCATTCCCTAGTCATCACAATGCTCCATGATCCCTCTCATCACAATAATCATTGAACATTTTCAGCCCAATGCTCCATGGCCTTTGTCATCACAATGCTCCATGGTCCTTGAAATCAAAATGATCCATGACCTCTGTCATCGCAATGCTCTAAACCCTTGTGATCACAATGTTCCATAACACTTGTCATCACAACGCTCCATGATGCCTGTCATCACAATACTCCATGCCCTTTTTATCACAAAGCTCCATGACCTTTGTCATCACAATTCTCAATACACTTGTCATCAAAATGTTCCCTGACACTTGTCGTCAGAATGCTCCTTGAACCCTGTCATGAAAAGGCTCCATGGGTTTTTCATCACAATGCCCCATGCCGTTTTCATCACAATGCTTCATGCTATTGTTATCAAAATACTCCACAAGCTTCTCATCGGAAAGCTCCATGACCCTTGTCATCACAATTCTCCATGCACTTGTCAGCACAATGCTCCCTGACACTTGTCATCACAATGCTCCAAGCCATTGTCATCACAATGCTCCATTATATTTGTCATCACAATCCTCCATTACATTTGGCCTCACAATGCTCCCTGCCATTGTCATCGCAATGGATCATGACATATGTCATCACAATGCTCCCTGACACCTATCTTCACAATACTCCATGACCTTCTCATCACAACGCTCCATGCCCTTGTCATCACAATGCACCATGTCCACTGTCATCACAATAATCTATGAAATTTGTCAGACCAATTCTCCATGCCCCTCTCATCACATCTCTCCAAGCCCTTGTCATCACAATGCTACATGACCCCTGTCATCACAATGCTCCGTGACTGCAGTCATCACAATGCTTCATAACATTTGTCATCACAATGGTCCATGCCCGCATCATCACAAGGCTCTGTGACCTTTGTAACCACAATGCTCCATGAACTTTTCATCACAATTCTCCGTGACCCTTGTCATCAGAATGCTCCATGCCTTTGACAGAAAAATGCTCCATGACCCTTATCATCACAATGTGTCACGCACTTTTCATCACAACGGTCCACAAATTTGTCATCGCAATGCTCAATAAAATTTGAAATCACAATGCTCCATACCCTTCTCATCCAAATGCTCCATTATCCCTGTCATAACAATGCTCCATGACCCCTGCCATCACAATGTTCCACGGCCTTGTCATCACAAGGCTCCATGACACTTGTCATCACAATGCTCCAAGACCCCTGTAATCACAATGCTCCATGCAGTTGTCATCACAAAGCTCCATGACACATGTCACCAGAATGTTCCATGGCCTTCTCATCAAAAGGATCCATGCCCATGTCATCACAATGCTCCAAGGCCCCTGTAATCACAATGCTCCATGCCCCTTTTCATCTCAATGCTCCATGAACCCTGTCATCACAATGCATCATGCCCATCATCATAATGATTCCGGCTATTGTCAGCACAATTAAATCAAAATTCTCCATGCCCTCTGTCATCACAATGCTCCATGACTCCTGTCATCACCATACTCCATGAAAATTTTCAGCAAAGTGCTCCATGACGCTTGTCATCACAATGATCCCTGACCTTATCATCCCAATGCTCCATGACACCTGTATTCACAATGCTCTGAGACGCTTGTCATCACAGTGCTCCATGACACCTATTATCACAATGCTCCATGCCTTTGTCAACAAAATGCCTCATGACCTTGTCATTACAATGCTCTATGTGCTTGTCATCACAACACTGCATTTCCATTGTCATCACAATCCTCCAAGAATCTTGGGATCACATTGCTTCATGCACTTGTCATCACAATGCTCCCTGCCCCTCTCATCACAATGCACAACGCCCTTCTCATCAAAATGCTCCATGACTTTGTCATCACAAACATCCATAAACGCTCTCATCACATTGCTCCATGCCCTTGTCATCAAAAAGCTCCATGACGCATATCATCAGAAAGTTCCATGGCCTTCTCATCAGAGTGCTCTTTGCCCTTGCCATCACAATGTTCCATTACCCCTGTCATCACAATGCTCCATGACCCCTGACATCACGATGTTCCATGGCCTTTTTATCACAAGGCTCCATGACCCTTCTCATCACAATGCTCCAAGACCTCTAAAATCACAATACTCCATGCCCCTTTTCATCTCAATAATCCATGAACCCTCTCATCACAATGTACCATACCCATCATCATAATGCTTCATGCTATTGTCATCACAATGACATCAAAATGCTCCATGAGCTCTGTCATAAACATGATCCAAACCCTTGTGATCACAATATTCCATAACACTTGTCATCACAATGCCCCATGACGCCCGTCATCACAATTATCCATGGTCTTCTCATCACAATGCTCCATGACACATGTCATCACCATGCGCCATGCACTTGTCTTCACAGCGCTCCACAAACTTGTCATCACAATGCTCCATAAACCTTGTCATCACAAAGCTCCTTGCACTTCTCATCAAAATGCTCTCTCACAACTGATATCACAATGTTACAACACTATTCATCACAATACTCCCTCACCCCTGTCATCACAATGTTCCATGACTCCTGTCATCACAATGCTACTTGCAATTATTATCACAATGTTCGATGACCCCTGACATCACAATGTTCCATAACCCCTGTCATCAAAATGCTCCATGACCATTTTCATCAAATTGATCCATGACCCCTGACATCACAATGTTCCATAACACCTGTCATCAAAATGTTCCATGACCCTTTGCATCAAATTACTCCATGACCCTGTCATCAAAATGCTCCCTGCCCTTCTCATCAGAATGCACATCGCCCTTGTTATCTAAATGCTCCATGTCCTTTTCAACACAAAGATCCATGACCCTTGGCATCACAATGCTCCATGTCTTTGTCATCACAAAGCGCCATGAAAGCTCTCATCACATTGCTCCATACCCGTGTCATCACAAAGCTCCATGATGCATGTCATCAGAATGCTCCATCCCTTCTCCTCACAATGCTCCATGACCCCTGCCATCACGATGTTCCATGGACTTGTCATCACAAGGCTCCATGACACTTCTCATCACAATTCTCCATGACTTTTGTCATCACAATGCTCAATACACTTGTCACCAAAATGCTCCCTGACACTTGTCGTCAGTATGATCTTTGAACCCTGTCATGACAAGGCTCCATGCGTTTTTCATCAAAATGATTCATGCCGTTTGCATGATAATGCTCCAATACCCCTGTAATCAAAATGCTCCATGCCCTTGTTATCACAAACCTCCATGACTCATGTCATCAGAATGCTCCATGGCCTTCTCATCACAATGCTCCATGCCCTTGTCATCACAATGCTCCAAGACCCCTGTAATCACATTGCTCCATGCTCCTTTTCATCCCAAGGATCCATGAACCCTCTCATCAAATTGCACCATGCCCATCATCATAATGCTTCATGCTATTGTCATCACAATGAAATCAAAATGCTCTATGACCTTTGTCATAACAATGCTCCAAACCCATGTGATCCCAATATTCCATAAAACTTCTCCTCACAATGCCCATGACGCTCGTCATCACAATTATCCATGGTCTTCTCATCACAATGCTCCATGACATTTGTCATCACAATGCTCAATACACTTGTCTTCAAAATCCTCCCTGACCCTAGTTGTCTGTATGCTCCTTGAACCCTGTCATGACAAGGCTCCATACCGTTTTCATCACAAAGATGCATTCCCTTTTCATCACAATGCTCCAAGACCACTGTAATCACACTGCTCCATGCCCTTGTCATCACAAAGCTCCATGACGCATGTCATCAGAATGCTCCATGGCCTTCTCATCACAATGCTCCATGCCCTTGCCATCACAATGCTCCATTACCCCTGTCATTACAATGCTCCTTGACCCCTGCCATCACGATGTTCCATGGACTTCTCATAACAAGGCTCCATGACCCTTCTCATCACAATGCTCCAAGACCCCTGTAATCACAGTGCTCCATGCCCCTTTTCATCAGTATGCTCCATGAGACTTGTCATTACGAGGCTCCATAATTTTCTCATCACAATGCTCCAGGACCTTGTCATCACAATGCTTCATGCCCTTGTCATAAAAATTCTCAGTGGCCATTCTCATCATAATGCTGCAAGCCGTAGTCATCACAATGCTCCATTATATTTGTCATCACAATCCTCCATTACATATGGCATCACAATGCTCCCTGCCAATGTCATCGCAATGGACCATGACATATGTCATCACAGTGCTCCCTGACAGCTGTCTTCACAACACTCCATGACCTTCTCATCACAATGCTCCATGCGCTTGTCATCACAATGCAGCATGACCACTGTCATCACAATACTCTATGAAACTGGTCAGACCAATGTTTCATGCCCCTGTCATCACAATGCTCCATGCCGTTGTCATCACAATGCTCCATGACCCCTGTCATCACAATGCTCCGTGACTCCATTCATCACAATGCTGCATATCGTTTGCCATCACAATGGTCCATGCCCGCGTCATCACAAGGCTCTGTGACATTTGGAACCACAATGCTCCATGAACTTTTCATCACAATGCTCCATGACCATTGTCATCACAATGCTCCATGCCTTTGTCAGAAAAATATTCAATGTCCCTTGTCATCACAATGTGCCACGTGCCTTTCCTCACAACGGTCCACAAACTTTTCTTTGCAATGCTCCATAAACCTTGTAATCACAATGCTCCATGCATTTCTCTTCAAAATGCTCTCTCACAAGAGATATCACAGTATTACATCACTAGTCGTCACAATACTCCCTCACCCCTGTAATCACAATATTCCATGACCCCTGTCATCACAATGCTACATCCCCATATAATCACAATGTTCCATGACCCCTGACATCACAATGTTCTATAACCCCTGTCTTCAAAATGTTCCATAACACTTTTCATCCAATTCCTGCATAACATTGTCACCAAAATACTGCCTGCCCTTCTCATCACAATGCACCACACACTTGTCATCAAAATGCTCCATGATCTTTGTCATCTCAAAGCTCCATGACCCTTGGCATCACAATGCTCCATGTCATTGTCATCACAAAGCTCCATGAAACTTGTCATCACAATGCTCGATGCCCTTCTCATCACAATGCTCCATGTCCTTGTCATTACAAACCTCATTGACTCATGTATCACAGTGTTCCGTGACCTTGTCATCACAATGCTCCATGCCCACTCTCATCACAATAATCCATGAAACATTTCACACCAATGCTCCATGTCCTTCTCATCACAATGCTCCATGACCCCTGCCATCACGATGTTCCATGGACTTGTCATCACAAGACTCCATGGTCTTCTATTCACAATGCTACATTTCCTTGTAATCACAATGTTCCATGACCCCTGTAATCACAATATTCCATGAACATTTTCAGCCCAATGCTCCATGAACTTCTCATCACAATGCTCCATGACCAATATCATCACAATGCTCCATGACCACTGTCATCACAACACACCATGACCGCTGACAACAGAGTGATACGGGTCTCTTGTCATCACAATGCTCAATTCCCTACTCATCACAATGCTCCATGATCCCTGTCATCACTATTCTCCATGAACATTTTAAGCCCAATGCTCCATGACGCTTATCATCATAATGATCCATGCCCTTGTCATCCCAATGCTCCATGACCCCTGTATTCACAATGCTCAGTGACGCATGTCAACAAAGTGCTGCATGACACTTGTCATCACAATGCTCCATGCCTTTGTCAGCAAAATGCTACATGACCTTGTCATTACAATGCTCTATGCGCTTGTCATCACAATACTCCATTACCATTGTCATCACAATCATCCATGATCCTTGGAATCATATTGCTTCATGCCCTTGTCATCACAATGCTCCATGCTCCTTGGAATCAAAATGATCCATGACTGTGTCATCACAATGCTCCAAAACCTTGTGATCACAATGTTCAATAACACTTGTCATCACAATGCTCCCTGAATCTTGTCGTCAGAATGCTCCTTGATCCTGTCACTAAAAGGCTCCATGCATTTTTCATCACAAAGCCCCATGCCATTTTCATCACAATACTCCATGCCATTGTCATCAAAATACTCCACAATTTTGTCATCAAAATGCTCCATGACCCGTGTCATCACAATTCTCCATGCACTTGCCAGCACAATGCTCCCTGACCCTTGTCATCACAATGCTCCAAGCCATTGTCATCACAAAGCTTCATTACCTTTGTCATCAGAATCCTCCATGACACTTGGCATCACAATGTTCCATGCCATTGTCATCACAATGGGCCATTAAATATGTCGTCACAATGCTCCCTGACACTTGTCTTCACAATACAGCATGACGTGGTCTTCTCAATGCTCCATGCCCTTGTCATCACAATGCGCCATTCCAAATAACATTGCAATAATCCATGAAACTTATTAGACCAATATTCCATGCCCTTGTCATCACAATGCTCCATGGCCTTGATATCAAAATGCTCCGTGACTCCAGTCATCACAATGCTTCATGACCTTTGTCATCAAAATGTTCCATGCCCTCATCATCAACAGTCTCTGTGACATTTTTAACCTCAGTGTTCCATGAAATTTTCATCACAATGCTCTTTGGCCCTTGTCATCACAATACTCTATGCCTTTCTCAGCACAATGCTCCATGACCGTTGTCATCACAATGCTCCATGCACTTGTCAGCACAATGCTCCATGACACGTCATCACAATGCACCATGCGCTTGTCATCACAGTGCTCCACAATCTTGTCGTCACAATGCTCCATGCACTTCTCATCAATATGCTCTCTCACCACTGATATCACAATGTAACATCACTATTCATCACAATACTCCCTCACCCCTGTCATCACAATGTTCCATGACTCCTGTCATCACAATGCTACATGCACTTATCAACACAGTGTTCGATGACGTATGACATCACAATGTTCCATATCCCCTGTCATCAAAATGCTCCATGACACTTTCCATCAAAATGCTCCATGTCCCCTGACATCACAATGCTCCATAGCCCTTGTCATTACAGTGCTCCATGACGCTCGTCATCTCAATTATCCATGGTCTTCTCATCACAATGCTCCACTTTCCTGCCATCACAGTGCTCCATGCCCTGGTATTCACAATGCTCCATGTCCCTTGTCATCACATTTCTCCACGTCCTTGTCATCACAATGCTCCAGGACAGTTCTCATCACAATGTTACATGTATTTATCATCAAAATTCTCCATGCACATGTCATCGCAATGCCCCATGACCCCTGTCATAGCAAGCTCCATGCCTCTCTCATCACAATGCTTCACGAACTTTTCAACAAAATTCTCAATGGCCGTTTTCATCAAAATGCTCCATGACCCTTGCCATCACAATTCTCCAAGCCCTGGTCATCACTATGCCCAATTACCTTTGTCATCACAATACACCAAAACACTTGGCATCACAATGCTCCATGCCATTGTATTCACAATGGAACATGAAATATGTTATCACAATGCTCCCTGACACCTGTCTTCACAATACTCCATGACATTGTCATCACAATGTGCCATGCCCAATGTCAACACAGTTATCCATGAAAGTTGTCAAACCAATGCTCCATGGCCCTGTCATCACAATGTTCCATGCCTTTGTCATCACATGCTCCATGACCCCAGTTCTCACAATGCTCCGTGACTCCAGTCATCACAAGGCTTCATGACCTGTGTCATCACAATGATCCATGCCCTCATCATCACAAGGCTCTGTGAAATTTGTCACCACAATGCTCCATGAACTTTTCATCAAAATGCTCCGTGACACTTGTTACCACAATGCTCCATCCCTTTGTCAACTCATTGCTCCATGACCCTTGTCATCACAATGTTCCATGCGCTTGTCAGCGCAGTGCTCCATGACCCATGTCTTCACAATGCTCCATAAACCTTGTCATCACAATGCTCCTTGCACGTCTTATCAAAATGCTCTCTCACCACTGATATCAAAATGTTCCCTCACTAGTCATCACAATACACCCACTCCCCTGTCATCACAATGGTCCATAACCCCTGTCATGAAAAAGTTCCATGACCCCTGACATCACAATGTTCCATATCCCCTGTCATCAAAATGTTCCATGACCCTTTTCATCAAATTGCTCCATGACCCTGTCATCACAATTCTCCCTGCCCTTCTCATCACAATGCACAACGCCCTTGTCATCAAAATGCTCCATGACATTGTCATCACAAAGATCCATGACCCTTGTCATCAGAATGCTCCATGTCATTGTCATCACAGTGCTCCATGATCACTCTCATCACATTGATCCATGCCCTTGTCGTCACAAAGCTCCATGACGCATGTCATCAGAATGCTCCATGGACTTCTCATCACAGTGCTCCATGCCCTTCCCATCAAAATGCTCCATTACACCTTTCATCACAATGCCCCAAGACCCCTGTAATCACAATGATCCATGCCCCTTTTCATCTCAATGCTCCATGAGCCCTGTCTTCACAATGCACCATGCCCACCATCATAATGCTTCATGCTATTGTCATCACAATGAAATCATAATGCTCCATGACCTCTCTCATCACAATGCTCCAAATCCTTGTGATCTAAATGTTCCATAACACTTATCATCACAACGCCCCATGACGCTCATCATCACAGTTATCCATGGTCTTCTCATCACAATGTTCCATGTCTTTTCTCACCACAAAGCTCAATACCCTTGTCATCACAATGCTCCCGGACACTTGTCCTAAGTATGCTCCTTGAACTCTGTGATGACAAGGCTCCATGGTCTTCTCATCCCAATGCTTCATGCCCTTGTCATCACAGTACTCCACGACCACTGTAATCACAAGGCTCCATGCCCCTTTTCATCAGAATGTTCCATGAGACATATCATCACAAGGCTCCATGGTCTTCTCATCAAAATGCTCCAGTACCTTGTCATCACAATGCTCCATGACACCTGTCATCACAATAATCCATGAACATTTTCAGCCCAATGCTCCATGAACTTTTCATCACAATGCTCCATGACACCTGTCATTACAATGCTCCATAACCCCTGTCATCACAACGCTCCATGTCCCTTGTCATTACAATACTCCATGAACATTTTCATCCCAATGCTCCACGACACTTGTCATCACAATGATCCATGCCCTTGTCATCCCAATGCTCCATGACCCCTGTATTCACCATGCTCCGTGACGCATGTCATCACAGTGCTCCAAGACACCTGTCATCACAATGCTCCATGACTCTGTCAGCAAAATGCTACATGACATTGTCATTACAATGCTCTATGCACTTGTCATCACAATACTCCATTACCATTGTCTTCACAATCCTCCATGAACCTTGGGATCACATTGTTTCATGCCCTTGTCATCACAATGCTCCATGGTCCTTGAAATCAAAATGATCCATGACCTCTGTCATCACAATGCTCCAAACCCTTGTGGTCACAATGTTCCAAACACTTGTCATCACAACGATCCATGATGCCTGTCATCACAATATTCCATGCCCTTTTCATCACAATGCTCCATAACCTTTGTCATCACAATTCTCAATACACTTGTCATCACAATGCTCCCTGACACTTGTCGTCAGAATGCTCCTTGAACCCTGTCACGAAAAGGCTCCATGCCTTTTTAATCACAATGCCACATGCCGGTTTCATCACAATGCTCCATGCCATTGTCATCAAAACACTCCACTAGCTAGTCATCAGAATGCTCCATGACATTTGTCATCACAATTCTCCATGCACTTGTCAGCACAATGCTACCTAACCCTTGTCATCACAATGCTCCAAGCCATTGTCATCACAATGCTCCATTACATTTGTCATCAGAATCCTCCATGATACTTGGCATCACAATGCTCCATGCCATTGTCATCACAATGGGCCATTACATATGTCATCACAATGCTCACTGACACCAGTCTTCACAATATTGCATGACCTGGTCTTCACAATGCTCCATGCCCTTTTCATCACAATGCGCCATTCCAACTGTCATTGCAATAATCCATGAAATTTATTAGACAAATGCTCCATGCCCTTGACATCACTATGCTCCATGCCCTTGTTATCACAATGCTCCATGACCCATGTCATCACAATGCTCCGTGAGTCCAGTCGTCACAATTCTTCATGACCTTTGTCATCACAATGGACCATGCCCTTGTCATCAACAGTCTCTGTGACATTTTAATCTCAATGCTCCATTAAATTTTCATCACAATTCTCTTTGACCCTTGTCATCACAACACTCTATGCCTTTCTCAGCACAATGCTCCATGACCGTTGTCATCACAATGCTCCATGCGCTTGTCATTACAATCCTCCATGACCCATGTATCACAGTGTTCAGTGCCCTTGTCATCACAAAGTTCCATGCCCACTCTCATCACAATAATCCATGAAATATTTTAGTCCAATGCTCCATGCCCTTCTCATCACATTGCTCCATTACCCCTGTCGTAACAATGCTCAATGAACCGTGCCTTCACAATGTTCCAAGGCCTTGTCATCACAAGGCTCCATGACAATTGTGAACACAATGCTCCAAGACCCCTTTAATCACCGTGCTCCATGCGCTTGTCATCACAATGCTCCAAGACCCCTGTAATTACAATGCTCCATGCCCCTTTTCATCTCAATGTTTCAAGAACCCTGTCATCACAATGCACCTAGCCCATCATCATAATGCTTCATACTATTGTCATCACAATGAAATCAAAATGCTCCATGACCTCTGTCATCATAATGCTCCAAACCCTTGTGATCACAATCTTCCATAACACTTATCATCACATCACCCCCTGACGCTCATCATCAAAAATATCCATGGTCTTCTCATCACAATGCTCCATGAAATTTGTCATCACAATGCTCAATACACTTGTCATCACAATGCTCCCTGACCCTTGTTGTCTGTATGCTCCTTGAACGCTGTCATGATAAGGCTCCATGCCCTTTTCATCACAATGATCCATGCCCTTTTCATCACAATGCTCCATGACCCGTTTAATCAAAATGCTCCATGTACTTGTCATCACAAATCACCATGACGCATGTCAGCAGTGTGCTCCATGGAATTTTCCTCACAAAGCTCCAAGCCATTGTTATCACAATGCTCCAAGAGCCCTGTAATCACAATGCTCCATGCCCCTTTTCATTAGAATGCTCCATGAGACTTGTCATCACAAGTCTCCATGTTCTTCTCATCACAATGATCCAGGACCTTGTCATCACTATGCTCCATTCCCATGTCATCACAATGCTCCATGACCCCTGCCTTCACAATACTCCATGAATATTTTCAGCCCAATGCTCCATGACCTTCTCATCACAATGCTCAATGACCAATATCATCACAATGCTCCATGACCACTGTCATCACAAAACTCCATGACACCTGACAACACAATGATCTAAGACTCTTGTCATCACAATGCTCCATTCCCTAGTCATCACAATGCTCCATGATCCCTCTCATCACAATAATCATTGAACATTTTCAGCCCAATGCTCCATGGCCTTTGTCATCACAATGCTCCATGGTCCTTGAAATCAAAATGATCCATGACCTCTGTCATCGCAATGCTCTAAACCCTTGTGATCACAATGTTCCATAACACTTGTCATCACAACGCTCCATGATGCCTGTCATCACAATACTCCATGCCCTTTTTATCACAAAGCTCCATGACCTTTGTCATCACAATTCTCAATACACTTGTCATCAAAATGTTCCCTGACACTTGTCGTCAGAATGCTCCTTGAACCCTGTCATGAAAAGGCTCCATGGGTTTTTCATCACAATGCCCCATGCCGTTTTCATCACAATGCTTCATGCTATTGTTATCAAAATACTCCACAAGCTTCTCATCGGAAAGCTCCATGACCCTTGTCATCACAATTCTCCATGCACTTGTCAGCACAATGCTCCCTGACACTTGTCATCACAATGCTCCAAGCCATTGTCATCACAATGCTCCATTATATTTGTCATCACAATCCTCCATTACATTTGGCCTCACAATGCTCCCTGCCATTGTCATCGCAATGGATCATGACATATGTCATCACAATGCTCCCTGACACCTATCTTCACAATACTCCATGACCTTCTCATCACAACGCTCCATGCCCTTGTCATCACAATGCACCATGTCCACTGTCATCACAATAATCTATGAAATTTGTCAGACCAATTCTCCATGCCCCTCTCATCACATCTCTCCAAGCCCTTGTCATCACAATGCTACATGACCCCTGTCATCACAATGCTCCGTGACTGCAGTCATCACAATGCTTCATAACATTTGTCATCACAATGGTCCATGCCCGCATCATCACAAGGCTCTGTGACCTTTGTAACCACAATGCTCCATGAACTTTTCATCACAATTCTCCGTGACCCTTGTCATCAGAATGCTCCATGCCTTTGACAGAAAAATGCTCCATGACCCTTATCATCACAATGTGTCACGCACTTTTCATCACAACGGTCCACAAATTTGTCATCGCAATGCTCAATAAAATTTGAAATCACAATGCTCCATACCCTTCTCATCCAAATGCTCCATTATCCCTGTCATAACAATGCTCCATGACCCCTGCCATCACAATGTTCCACGGCCTTGTCATCACAAGGCTCCATGACACTTGTCATCACAATGCTCCAAGACCCCTGTAATCACAATGCTCCATGCAGTTGTCATCACAAAGCTCCATGACACATGTCACCAGAATGTTCCATGGCCTTCTCATCAAAAGGATCCATGCCCATGTCATCACAATGCTCCAAGGCCCCTGTAATCACAATGCTCCATGCCCCTTTTCATCTCAATGCTCCATGAACCCTGTCATCACAATGCATCATGCCCATCATCATAATGATTCCGGCTATTGTCAGCACAATTAAATCAAAATTCTCCATGCCCTCTGTCATCACAATGCTCCATGACTCCTGTCATCACCATACTCCATGAAAATTTTCAGCAAAGTGCTCCATGACGCTTGTCATCACAATGATCCCTGACCTTATCATCCCAATGCTCCATGACACCTGTATTCACAATGCTCTGAGACGCTTGTCATCACAGTGCTCCATGACACCTATTATCACAATGCTCCATGCCTTTGTCAACAAAATGCCTCATGACCTTGTCATTACAATGCTCTATGTGCTTGTCATCACAACACTGCATTTCCATTGTCATCACAATCCTCCAAGAATCTTGGGATCACATTGCTTCATGCACTTGTCATCACAATGCTCCCTGCCCCTCTCATCACAATGCACAACGCCCTTCTCATCAAAATGCTCCATGACTTTGTCATCACAAACATCCATAAACGCTCTCATCACATTGCTCCATGCCCTTGTCATCAAAAAGCTCCATGACGCATATCATCAGAAAGTTCCATGGCCTTCTCATCAGAGTGCTCTTTGCCCTTGCCATCACAATGTTCCATTACCCCTGTCATCACAATGCTCCATGACCCCTGACATCACGATGTTCCATGGCCTTTTTATCACAAGGCTCCATGACCCTTCTCATCACAATGCTCCAAGACCTCTAAAATCACAATACTCCATGCCCCTTTTCATCTCAATAATCCATGAACCCTCTCATCACAATGTACCATACCCATCATCATAATGCTTCATGCTATTGTCATCACAATGACATCAAAATGCTCCATGAGCTCTGTCATAAACATGATCCAAACCCTTGTGATCACAATATTCCATAACACTTGTCATCACAATGCCCCATGACGCCCGTCATCACAATTATCCATGGTCTTCTCATCACAATGCTCCATGACACATGTCATCACCATGCGCCATGCGCTTGTCTTCACAGCGCTCCACAAACTTGTCATCACAATGCTCCATAAACCTTGTCATCACAAAGCTCCTTGCACTTCTCATCAAAATGCTCTCTCACAACTGATATCACAATGTTACAACACTATTCATCACAATACTCCCTCACCCCTGTCATCACAATGTTCCATGACTCCTGTCATCACAATGCTACTTGCAATTATTATCACAATGTTCGATGACCCCTGACATCACAATGTTCCATAACCCCTGTCATCAAAATGCTCCATGACCATTTTCATCAAATTGATCCATGACCCCTGACATCACAATGTTCCATAACACCTGTCATCAAAATGTTCCATGACCCTTTGCATCAAATTACTCCATGACCCTGTCATCAAAATGCTCCCTGCCCTTCTCATCAGAATGCACATCGCCCTTGTTATCTAAATGCTCCATGTCCTTTTCAACACAAAGATCCATGACCCTTGGCATCACAATGCTCCATGTCTTTGTCATCACAAAGCGCCATGAAAGCTCTCATCACATTGCTCCATACCCGTGTCATCACAAAGCTCCATGATGCATGTCATCAGAATGCTCCATCCCTTCTCCTCACAATGCTCCATGACCCCTGCCATCACGATGTTCCATGGACTTGTCATCACAAGGCTCCATGACACTTCTCATCACAATTCTCCATGACTTTTGTCATCACAATGCTCAATACACTTGTCACCAAAATGCTCCCTGACACTTGTCGTCAGTATGATCTTTGAACCCTGTCATGACAAGGCTCCATGCGTTTTTCATCAAAATGATTCATGCCGTTTGCATGATAATGCTCCAATACCCCTGTAATCAAAATGCTCCATGCCCTTGTTATCACAAACCTCCATGACTCATGTCATCAGAATGCTCCATGGCCTTCTCATCACAATGCTCCATGCCCTTGTCATCACAATGCTCCAAGACCCCTGTAATCACATTGCTCCATGCTCCTTTTCATCCCAAGGATCCATGAACCCTCTCATCAAATTGCACCATGCCCATCATCATAATGCTTCATGCTATTGTCATCACAATGAAATCAAAATGCTCTATGACCTTTGTCATAACAATGCTCCAAACCCATGTGATCCCAATATTCCATAAAACTTCTCCTCACAATGCCCATGACGCTCGTCATCACAATTATCCATGGTCTTCTCATCACAATGCTCCATGACATTTGTCATCACAATGCTCAATACACTTGTCTTCAAAATCCTCCCTGACCCTAGTTGTCTGTATGCTCCTTGAACCCTGTCATGACAAGGCTCCATACCGTTTTCATCACAAAGATGCATTCCCTTTTCATCACAATGCTCCAAGACCACTGTAATCACACTGCTCCATGCCCTTGTCATCACAAAGCTCCATGACGCATGTCATCAGAATGCTCCATGGCCTTCTCATCACAATGCTCCATGCCCTTGCCATCACAATGCTCCATTACCCCTGTCATTACAATGCTCCTTGACCCCTGCCATCACGATGTTCCATGGACTTCTCATAACAAGGCTCCATGACCCTTCTCATCACAATGCTCCAAGACCCCTGTAATCACAGTGCTCCATGCCCCTTTTCATCAGTATGCTCCATGAGACTTGTCATTACGAGGCTCCATAATTTTCTCATCACAATGCTCCAGGACCTTGTCATCACAATGCTTCATGCCCTTGTCATAAAAATTCTCAGTGGCCATTCTCATCATAATGCTGCAAGCCGTAGTCATCACAATGCTCCATTATATTTGTCATCACAATCCTCCATTACATATGGCATCACAATGCTCCCTGCCAATGTCATCGCAATGGACCATGACATATGTCATCACAGTGCTCCCTGACAGCTGTCTTCACAACACTCCATGACCTTCTCATCACAATGCTCCATGCGCTTGTCATCACAATGCAGCATGACCACTGTCATCACAATACTCTATGAAACTGGTCAGACCAATGTTTCATGCCCCTGTCATCACAATGCTCCATGCCGTTGTCATCACAATGCTCCATGACCCCTGTCATCACAATGCTCCGTGACTCCATTCATCACAATGCTGCATATCGTTTGCCATCACAATGGTCCATGCCCGCGTCATCACAAGGCTCTGTGACATTTGGAACCACAATGCTCCATGAACTTTTCATCACAATGCTCCATGACCATTGTCATCACAATGCTCCATGCCTTTGTCAGAAAAATATTCAATGTCCCTTGTCATCACAATGTGCCACGTGCCTTTCCTCACAACGGTCCACAAACTTTTCTTTGCAATGCTCCATAAACCTTGTAATCACAATGCTCCATGCATTTCTCTTCAAAATGCTCTCTCACAAGAGATATCACAGTATTACATCACTAGTCGTCACAATACTCCCTCACCCCTGTAATCACAATATTCCATGACCCCTGTCATCACAATGCTACATCCCCATATAATCACAATGTTCCATGACCCCTGACATCACAATGTTCTATAACCCCTGTCTTCAAAATGTTCCATAACACTTTTCATCCAATTCCTGCATAACATTGTCACCAAAATACTGCCTGCCCTTCTCATCACAATGCACCACACACTTGTCATCAAAATGCTCCATGATCTTTGTCATCTCAAAGCTCCATGACCCTTGGCATCACAATGCTCCATGTCATTGTCATCACAAAGCTCCATGAAACTTGTCATCACAATGCTCGATGCCCTTCTCATCACAATGCTCCATGTCCTTGTCATTACAAACCTCATTGACTCATGTATCACAGTGTTCCGTGACCTTGTCATCACAATGCTCCATGCCCACTCTCATCACAATAATCCATGAAACATTTCACACCAATGCTCCATGTCCTTCTCATCACAATGCTCCATGACCCCTGCCATCACGATGTTCCATGGACTTGTCATCACAAGACTCCATGGTCTTCTATTCACAATGCTACATTTCCTTGTAATCACAATGTTCCATGACCCCTGTAATCACAATATTCCATGAACATTTTCAGCCCAATGCTCCATGAACTTCTCATCACAATGCTCCATGACCAATATCATCACAATGCTCCATGACCACTGTCATCACAACACACCATGACCGCTGACAACAGAGTGATACGGGTCTCTTGTCATCACAATGCTCAATTCCCTACTCATCACAATGCTCCATGATCCCTGTCATCACTATTCTCCATGAACATTTTAAGCCCAATGCTCCATGACGCTTATCATCATAATGATCCATGCCCTTGTCATCCCAATGCTCCATGACCCCTGTATTCACAATGCTCAGTGACGCATGTCAACAAAGTGCTGCATGACACTTGTCATCACAATGCTCCATGCCTTTGTCAGCAAAATGCTACATGACCTTGTCATTACAATGCTCTATGCGCTTGTCATCACAATACTCCATTACCATTGTCATCACAATCATCCATGATCCTTGGAATCATATTGCTTCATGCCCTTGTCATCACAATGCTCCATGCTCCTTGGAATCAAAATGATCCATGACTGTGTCATCACAATGCTCCAAAACCTTGTGATCACAATGTTCAATAACACTTGTCATCACAATGCTCCCTGAATCTTGTCGTCAGAATGCTCCTTGATCCTGTCACTAAAAGGCTCCATGCATTTTTCATCACAAAGCCCCATGCCATTTTCATCACAATACTCCATGCCATTGTCATCAAAATACTCCACAATTTTGTCATCAAAATGCTCCATGACCCGTGTCATCACAATTCTCCATGCACTTGCCAGCACAATGCTCCCTGACCCTTGTCATCACAATGCTCCAAGCCATTGTCATCACAAAGCTTCATTACCTTTGTCATCAGAATCCTCCATGACACTTGGCATCACAATGTTCCATGCCATTGTCATCACAATGGGCCATTAAATATGTCGTCACAATGCTCCCTGACACTTGTCTTCACAATACAGCATGACGTGGTCTTCTCAATGCTCCATGCCCTTGTCATCACAATGCGCCATTCCAAATAACATTGCAATAATCCATGAAACTTATTAGACCAATATTCCATGCCCTTGTCATCACAATGCTCCATGGCCTTGATATCAAAATGCTCCGTGACTCCAGTCATCACAATGCTTCATGACCTTTGTCATCAAAATGTTCCATGCCCTCATCATCAACAGTCTCTGTGACATTTTTAACCTCAGTGTTCCATGAAATTTTCATCACAATGCTCTTTGGCCCTTGTCATCACAATACTCTATGCCTTTCTCAGCACAATGCTCCATGACCGTTGTCATCACAATGCTCCATGCACTTGTCAGCACAATGCTCCATGACACGTCATCACAATGCACCATGCGCTTGTCATCACAGTGCTCCACAATCTTGTCGTCACAATGCTCCATGCACTTCTCATCAATATGCTCTCTCACCACTGATATCACAATGTAACATCACTATTCATCACAATACTCCCTCACCCCTGTCATCACAATGTTCCATGACTCCTGTCATCACAATGCTACATGCACTTATCAACACAGTGTTCGATGACGTATGACATCACAATGTTCCATATCCCCTGTCATCAAAATGCTCCATGACACTTTCCATCAAAATGCTCCATGTCCCCTGACATCACAATGCTCCATAGCCCTTGTCATTACAGTGCTCCATGACGCTCGTCATCTCAATTATCCATGGTCTTCTCATCACAATGCTCCACTTTCCTGCCATCACAGTGCTCCATGTCCTGGTATTCACAATGCTCCATGTCCCTTGTCATCACATTTCTCCACGTCCTTGTCATCACAATGCTCCAGGACAGTTCTCATAACAATGTTACATGTATTTATCATCAAAATTCTCCATGCACATGTCATCGCAATGCCCCATGACCCCTGTCATAGCAAGCTCCATGCCTCTCTCATCACAATGCTTCACGAACTTTTCAACAAAATTCTCAATGGCCGTTTTCATCAAAATGCTCCATGACCCTTGCCATCACAATTCTCCAAGCCCTGGTCATCACTATGCCCAATTACCTTTGTCATCACAATACACCAAAACACTTGGCATCACAATGCTCCATGCCATTGTATTCACAATGGAACATGAAATATGTTATCACAATGCTCCCTGACACCTGTCTTCACAATACTCCATGACATTGTCATCACAATGTGCCATGCCCAATGTCAACACAGTTATCCATGAAAGTTGTCAAACCAATGCTCCATGGCCCTGTCATCACAATGTTCCATGCCTTTGTCATCACATGCTCCATGACCCCAGTTCTCACAATGCTCCGTGACTCCAGTCATCACAAGGCTTCATGACCTGTGTCATCACAATGATCCATGCCCTCATCATCACAAGGCTCTGTGAAATTTGTCACCACAATGCTCCATGAACTTTTCATCAAAATGCTCCGTGACACTTGTTACCACAATGCTCCATCCCTTTGTCAACTCATTGCTCCATGACCCTTGTCATCACAATGTTCCATGCGCTTGTCAGCGCAGTGCTCCATGACCCATGTCTTCACAATGCTCCATAAACCTTGTCATCACAATGCTCCTTGCACGTCTTATCAAAATGCTCTCTCACCACTGATATCAAAATGTTCCCTCACTAGTCATCACAATACACCCACTCCCCTGTCATCACAATGGTCCATAACCCCTGTCATGAAAAAGTTCCATGACCCCTGACATCACAATGTTCCATATCCCCTGTCATCAAAATGTTCCATGACCCTTTTCATCAAATTGCTCCATGACCCTGTCATCACAATTCTCCCTGCCCTTCTCATCACAATGCACAACGCCCTTGTCATCAAAATGCTCCATGACATTGTCATCACAAAGATCCATGACCCTTGTCATCAGAATGCTCCATGTCATTGTCATCACAGTGCTCCATGATCACTCTCATCACATTGATCCATGCCCTTGTCGTCACAAAGCTCCATGACGCATGTCATCAGAATGCTCCATGGACTTCTCATCACAGTGCTCCATGCCCTTCCCATCAAAATGCTCCATTACACCTTTCATCACAATGCCCCAAGACCCCTGTAATCACAATGATCCATGCCCCTTTTCATCTCAATGCTCCATGAGCCCTGTCTTCACAATGCACCATGCCCACCATCATAATGCTTCATGCTATTGTCATCACAATGAAATCATAATGCTCCATGACCTCTCTCATCACAATGCTCCAAATCCTTGTGATCTAAATGTTCCATAACACTTATCATCACAACGCCCCATGACGCTCATCATCACAGTTATCCATGGTCTTCTCATCACAATGTTCCATGTCTTTTCTCACCACAAAGCTCAATACCCTTGTCATCACAATGCTCCCGGACACTTGTCCTAAGTATGCTCCTTGAACTCTGTGATGACAAGGCTCCATGGTCTTCTCATCCCAATGCTTCATGCCCTTGTCATCACAGTACTCCACGACCGCTGTAATCACAAGGCTCCATGCCCCTTTTCATCAGAATGTTCCATGAGACATATCATCACAAGGCTCCATGGTCTTCTCATCAAAATGCTCCAGTACCTTGTCATCACAATGCTCCATGACACCTGTCATCACAATACTCCATGAACATTTTCAGCCCAATGCTCCATGAACTTTTCATCACAATGCTCCATGACACCTGTCATTACAATGCTCCATAACCCCTGTCATCACAACGCTCCATGTCCCTTGTCATTACAATACTACATGAACATTTTCATCCCAATGCTCCACGACACTTGTCATCACAATGATCCATGCCCTTGTCATCCCAATGCTCCATGACCCCTGTATTCACCATGCTCCGTGACGCATGTCATCACAGTGCTCCAAGACACCTGTCATCACAATGCTCCATGACTCTGTCAGCAAAATGCTACATGACATTGTCATTACAATGCTCTATGCACTTGTCATCACAATACTCCATTACCATTGTCTTCACAATCCTCCATGAACCTTGGGATCACATTGTTTCATGCCCTTGTCATCACAATGCTCCATGGTCCTTGAAATCAAAATGATCCATGACCTCTGTCATCACAATGCTCCAAACCCTTGTGGTCACAATGTTCCAAACACTTGTCATCACAACGATCCATGATGCCTGTCATCACAATATTCCATGCCCTTTTCATCACAATGCTCCATAACCTTTGTCATCACAATTCTCAATACACTTGTCATCACAATGCTCCCTGACACTTGTCGTCAGAATGCTCCTTGAACCCTGTCACGAAAAGGCTCCATGCCTTTTTAATCACAATGCCACATGCCGGTTTCATCACAATGCTCCATGCCATTGTCATCAAAACACTCCACTAGCTAGTCATCAGAATGCTCCATGACATTTGTCATCACAATTCTCCATGCACTTGTCAGCACAATGCTACCTAACCCTTGTCATCACAATGCTCCAAGCCATTGTCATCACAATGCTCCATTACATTTGTCATCAGAATCCTCCATGATACTTGGCATCACAATGCTCCATGCCATTGTCATCACAATGGGCCATTACATATGTCATCACAATGCTCACTGACACCAGTCTTCACAATATTGCATGACCTGGTCTTCACAATGCTCCATGCCCTTTTCATCACAATGCGCCATTCCAACTGTCATTGCAATAATCCATGAAATTTATTAGACAAATGCTCCATGCCCTTGACATCACTATGCTCCATGCCCTTGTTATCACAATGCTCCATGACCCATGTCATCACAATGCTCCGTGAGTCCAGTCGTCACAATTCTTCATGACCTTTGTCATCACAATGGACCATGCCCTTGTCATCAACAGTCTCTGTGACATTTTAATCTCAATGCTCCATTAAATTTTCATCACAATTCTCTTTGACCCTTGTCATCACAACACTCTATGCCTTTCTCAGCACAATGCTCCATGACCGTTGTCATCACAATGCTCCATGCGCTTGTCATTACAATCCTCCATGACCCATGTATCACAGTGTTCAGTGCCCTTGTCATCACAAAGTTCCATGCCCACTCTCATCACAATAATCCATGAAATATTTTAGTCCAATGCTCCATGCCCTTCTCATCACATTGCTCCATTACCCCTGTCGTAACAATGCTCAATGAACCGTGCCTTCACAATGTTCCAAGGCCTTGTCATCACAAGGCTCCATGACAATTGTGAACACAATGCTCCAAGACCCCTTTAATCACCGTGCTCCATGCGCTTGTCATCACAATGCTCCAAGACCCCTGTAATTACAATGCTCCATGCCCCTTTTCATCTCAATGTTTCAAGAACCCTGTCATCACAATGCACCTAGCCCATCATCATAATGCTTCATACTATTGTCATCACAATGAAATCAAAATGCTCCATGACCTCTGTCATCATAATGCTCCAAACCCTTGTGATCACAATCTTCCATAACACTTATCATCACATCACCCCCTGACGCTCATCATCAAAAATATCCATGGTCTTCTCATCACAATGCTCCATGAAATTTGTCATCACAATGCTCAATACACTTGTCATCACAATGCTCCCTGACCCTTGTTGTCTGTATGCTCCTTGAACGCTGTCATGATAAGGCTCCATGCCCTTTTCATCACAATGATCCATGCCCTTTTCATCACAATGCTCCATGACCCGTTTAATCAAAATGCTCCATGTACTTGTCATCACAAATCACCATGACGCATGTCAGCAGTGTGCTCCATGGAATTTTCCTCACAAAGCTCCAAGCCATTGTTATCACAATGCTCCAAGAGCCCTGTAATCACAATGCTCCATGCCCCTTTTCATTAGAATGCTCCATGAGACTTGTCATCACAAGTCTCCATGTTCTTCTCATCACAATGATCCAGGACCTTGTCATCACTATGCTCCATTCCCATGTCATCACAATGCTCCATGACCCCTGCCTTCACAATACTCCATGAATATTTTCAGCCCAATGCTCCATGACCTTCTCATCACAATGCTCAATGACCAATATCATCACAATGCTCCATGACCACTGTCATCACAAAACTCCATGACACCTGACAACACAATGATCTAAGACTCTTGTCATCACAATGCTCCATTCCCTAGTCATCACAATGCTCCATGATCCCTCTCATCACAATAATCATTGAACATTTTCAGCCCAATGCTCCATGGCCTTTGTCATCACAATGCTCCATGGTCCTTGAAATCAAAATGATCCATGACCTCTGTCATCGCAATGCTCTAAACCCTTGTGATCACAATGTTCCATAACACTTGTCATCACAACGCTCCATGATGCCTGTCATCACAATACTCCATGCCCTTTTTATCACAAAGCTCCATGACCTTTGTCATCACAATTCTCAATACACTTGTCATCAAAATGTTCCCTGACACTTGTCGTCAGAATGCTCCTTGAACCCTGTCATGAAAAGGCTCCATGGGTTTTTCATCACAATGCCCCATGCCGTTTTCATCACAATGCTTCATGCTATTGTTATCAAAATACTCCACAAGCTTCTCATCGGAAAGCTCCATGACCCTTGTCATCACAATTCTCCATGCACTTGTCAGCACAATGCTCCCTGACACTTGTCATCACAATGCTCCAAGCCATTGTCATCACAATGCTCCATTATATTTGTCATCACAATCCTCCATTACATTTGGCCTCACAATGCTCCCTGCCATTGTCATCGCAATGGATCATGACATATGTCATCACAATGCTCCCTGACACCTATCTTCACAATACTCCATGACCTTCTCATCACAACGCTCCATGCCCTTGTCATCACAATGCACCATGTCCACTGTCATCACAATAATCTATGAAATTTGTCAGACCAATTCTCCATGCCCCTCTCATCACATCTCTCCAAGCCCTTGTCATCACAATGCTACATGACCCCTGTCATCACAATGCTCCGTGACTGCAGTCATCACAATGCTTCATAACATTTGTCATCACAATGGTCCATGCCCGCATCATCACAAGGCTCTGTGACCTTTGTAACCACAATGCTCCATGAACTTTTCATCACAATTCTCCGTGACCCTTGTCATCAGAATGCTCCATGCCTTTGACAGAAAAATGCTCCATGACCCTTATCATCACAATGTGTCACGCACTTTTCATCACAACGGTCCACAAATTTGTCATCGCAATGCTCAATAAAATTTGAAATCACAATGCTCCATACCCTTCTCATCCAAATGCTCCATTATCCCTGTCATAACAATGCTCCATGACCCCTGCCATCACAATGTTCCACGGCCTTGTCATCACAAGGCTCCATGACACTTGTCATCACAATGCTCCAAGACCCCTGTAATCACAATGCTCCATGCAGTTGTCATCACAAAGCTCCATGACACATGTCACCAGAATGTTCCATGGCCTTCTCATCAAAAGGATCCATGCCCATGTCATCACAATGCTCCAAGGCCCCTGTAATCACAATGCTCCATGCCCCTTTTCATCTCAATGCTCCATGAACCCTGTCATCACAATGCATCATGCCCATCATCATAATGATTCCGGCTATTGTCAGCACAATTAAATCAAAATTCTCCATGCCCTCTGTCATCACAATGCTCCATGACTCCTGTCATCACCATACTCCATGAAAATTTTCAGCAAAGTGCTCCATGACGCTTGTCATCACAATGATCCCTGACCTTATCATCCCAATGCTCCATGACACCTGTATTCACAATGCTCTGAGACGCTTGTCATCACAGTGCTCCATGACACCTATTATCACAATGCTCCATGCCTTTGTCAACAAAATGCCTCATGACCTTGTCATTACAATGCTCTATGTGCTTGTCATCACAACACTGCATTTCCATTGTCATCACAATCCTCCAAGAATCTTGGGATCACATTGCTTCATGCACTTGTCATCACAATGCTCCCTGCCCCTCTCATCACAATGCACAACGCCCTTCTCATCAAAATGCTCCATGACTTTGTCATCACAAACATCCATAAACGCTCTCATCACATTGCTCCATGCCCTTGTCATCAAAAAGCTCCATGACGCATATCATCAGAAAGTTCCATGGCCTTCTCATCAGAGTGCTCTTTGCCCTTGCCATCACAATGTTCCATTACCCCTGTCATCACAATGCTCCATGACCCCTGACATCACGATGTTCCATGGCCTTTTTATCACAAGGCTCCATGACCCTTCTCATCACAATGCTCCAAGACCTCTAAAATCACAATACTCCATGCCCCTTTTCATCTCAATAATCCATGAACCCTCTCATCACAATGTACCATACCCATCATCATAATGCTTCATGCTATTGTCATCACAATGACATCAAAATGCTCCATGAGCTCTGTCATAAACATGATCCAAACCCTTGTGATCACAATATTCCATAACACTTGTCATCACAATGCCCCATGACGCCCGTCATCACAATTATCCATGGTCTTCTCATCACAATGCTCCATGACACATGTCATCACCATGCGCCATGCGCTTGTCTTCACAGCGCTCCACAAACTTGTCATCACAATGCTCCATAAACCTTGTCATCACAAAGCTCCTTGCACTTCTCATCAAAATGCTCTCTCACAACTGATATCACAATGTTACAACACTATTCATCACAATACTCCCTCACCCCTGTCATCACAATGTTCCATGACTCCTGTCATCACAATGCTACTTGCAATTATTATCACAATGTTCGATGACCCCTGACATCACAATGTTCCATAACCCCTGTCATCAAAATGCTCCATGACCATTTTCATCAAATTGATCCATGACCCCTGACATCACAATGTTCCATAACACCTGTCATCAAAATGTTCCATGACCCTTTGCATCAAATTACTCCATGACCCTGTCATCAAAATGCTCCCTGCCCTTCTCATCAGAATGCACATCGCCCTTGTTATCTAAATGCTCCATGTCCTTTTCAACACAAAGATCCATGACCCTTGGCATCACAATGCTCCATGTCTTTGTCATCACAAAGCGCCATGAAAGCTCTCATCACATTGCTCCATACCCGTGTCATCACAAAGCTCCATGATGCATGTCATCAGAATGCTCCATCCCTTCTCCTCACAATGCTCCATGACCCCTGCCATCACGATGTTCCATGGACTTGTCATCACAAGGCTCCATGACACTTCTCATCACAATTCTCCATGACTTTTGTCATCACAATGCTCAATACACTTGTCACCAAAATGCTCCCTGACACTTGTCGTCAGTATGATCTTTGAACCCTGTCATGACAAGGCTCCATGCGTTTTTCATCAAAATGATTCATGCCGTTTGCATGATAATGCTCCAATACCCCTGTAATCAAAATGCTCCATGCCCTTGTTATCACAAACCTCCATGACTCATGTCATCAGAATGCTCCATGGCCTTCTCATCACAATGCTCCATGCCCTTGTCATCACAATGCTCCAAGACCCCTGTAATCACATTGCTCCATGCTCCTTTTCATCCCAAGGATCCATGAACCCTCTCATCAAATTGCACCATGCCCATCATCATAATGCTTCATGCTATTGTCATCACAATGAAATCAAAATGCTCTATGACCTTTGTCATAACAATGCTCCAAACCCATGTGATCCCAATATTCCATAAAACTTGTCCTCACAATGCCCATGACGCTCGTCATCACAATTATCCATGGTCTTCTCATCACAATGCTCCATGACATTTGTCATCACAATGCTCAATACACTTGTCTTCAAAATCCTCCCTGACCCTAGTTGTCTGTATGCTCCTTGAACCCTGTCATGACAAGGCTCCATACCGTTTTCATCACAAAGATGCATTCCCTTTTCATCACAATGCTCCAAGACCACTGTAATCACACTGCTCCATGCCCTTGTCATCACAAAGCTCCATGACGCATGTCATCAGAATGCTCCATGGCCTTCTCATCACAATGCTCCATGCCCTTGCCATCACAATGCTCCATTACCCCTGTCATTACAATGCTCCTTGACCCCTGCCATCACGATGTTCCATGGACTTCTCATAACAAGGCTCCATGACCCTTCTCATCACAATGCTCCAAGACCCCTGTAATCACAGTGCTCCATGCCCCTTTTCATCAGTATGCTCCATGAGACTTGTCATTACGAGGCTCCATAATTTTCTCATCACAATGCTCCAGGACCTTGTCATCACAATGCTTCATGCCCTTGTCATAAAAATTCTCAGTGGCCATTCTCATCATAATGCTGCAAGCCGTAGTCATCACAATGCTCCATTATATTTGTCATCACAATCCTCCATTACATATGGCATCACAATGCTCCCTGCCAATGTCATCGCAATGGACCATGACATATGTCATCACAGTGCTCCCTGACAGCTGTCTTCACAACACTCCATGACCTTCTCATCACAATGCTCCATGCGCTTGTCATCACAATGCAGCATGACCACTGTCATCACAATACTCTATGAAACTGGTCAGACCAATGTTTCATGCCCCTGTCATCACAATGCTCCATGCCGTTGTCATCACAATGCTCCATGACCCCTGTCATCACAATGCTCCGTGACTCCATTCATCACAATGCTGCATATCGTTTGCCATCACAATGGTCCATGCCCGCGTCATCACAAGGCTCTGTGACATTTGGAACCACAATGCTCCATGAACTTTTCATCACAATGCTCCATGACCATTGTCATCACAATGCTCCATGCCTTTGTCAGAAAAATATTCAATGTCCCTTGTCATCACAATGTGCCACGTGCCTTTCCTCACAACGGTCCACAAACTTTTCTTTGCAATGCTCCATAAACCTTGTAATCACAATGCTCCATGCATTTCTCTTCAAAATGCTCTCTCACAAGAGATATCACAGTATTACATCACTAGTCGTCACAATACTCCCTCACCCCTGTAATCACAATATTCCATGACCCCTGTCATCACAATGCTACATCCCCATATAATCACAATGTTCCATGACCCCTGACATCACAATGTTCTATAACCCCTGTCTTCAAAATGTTCCATAACACTTTTCATCCAATTCCTGCATAACATTGTCACCAAAATACTGCCTGCCCTTCTCATCACAATGCACCACACACTTGTCATCAAAATGCTCCATGATCTTTGTCATCTCAAAGCTCCATGACCCTTGGCATCACAATGCTCCATGTCATTGTCATCACAAAGCTCCATGAAACTTGTCATCACAATGCTCGATGCCCTTCTCATCACAATGCTCCATGTCCTTGTCATTACAAACCTCATTGACTCATGTATCACAGTGTTCCGTGACCTTGTCATCACAATGCTCCATGCCCACTCTCATCACAATAATCCATGAAACATTTCACACCAATGCTCCATGTCCTTCTCATCACAATGCTCCATGACCCCTGCCATCACGATGTTCCATGGACTTGTCATCACAAGACTCCATGGTCTTCTATTCACAATGCTACATTTCCTTGTAATCACAATGTTCCATGACCCCTGTAATCACAATATTCCATGAACATTTTCAGCCCAATGCTCCATGAACTTCTCATCACAATGCTCCATGACCAATATCATCACAATGCTCCATGACCACTGTCATCACAACACACCATGACCGCTGACAACAGAGTGATACGGGTCTCTTGTCATCACAATGCTCAATTCCCTACTCATCACAATGCTCCATGATCCCTGTCATCACTATTCTCCATGAACATTTTAAGCCCAATGCTCCATGACGCTTATCATCATAATGATCCATGCCCTTGTCATCCCAATGCTCCATGACCCCTGTATTCACAATGCTCAGTGACGCATGTCAACAAAGTGCTGCATGACACTTGTCATCACAATGCTCCATGCCTTTGTCAGCAAAATGCTACATGACCTTGTCATTACAATGCTCTATGCGCTTGTCATCACAATACTCCATTACCATTGTCATCACAATCATCCATGATCCTTGGAATCATATTGCTTCATGCCCTTGTCATCACAATGCTCCATGCTCCTTGGAATCAAAATGATCCATGACTGTGTCATCACAATGCTCCAAAACCTTGTGATCACAATGTTCAATAACACTTGTCATCACAATGCTCCCTGAATCTTGTCGTCAGAATGCTCCTTGATCCTGTCACTAAAAGGCTCCATGCATTTTTCATCACAAAGCCCCATGCCATTTTCATCACAATACTCCATGCCATTGTCATCAAAATACTCCACAATTTTGTCATCAAAATGCTCCATGACCCGTGTCATCACAATTCTCCATGCACTTGCCAGCACAATGCTCCCTGACCCTTGTCATCACAATGCTCCAAGCCATTGTCATCACAAAGCTTCATTACCTTTGTCATCAGAATCCTCCATGACACTTGGCATCACAATGTTCCATGCCATTGTCATCACAATGGGCCATTAAATATGTCGTCACAATGCTCCCTGACACTTGTCTTCACAATACAGCATGACGTGGTCTTCTCAATGCTCCATGCCCTTGTCATCACAATGCGCCATTCCAAATAACATTGCAATAATCCATGAAACTTATTAGACCAATATTCCATGCCCTTGTCATCACAATGCTCCATGGCCTTGATATCAAAATGCTCCGTGACTCCAGTCATCACAATGCTTCATGACCTTTGTCATCAAAATGTTCCATGCCCTCATCATCAACAGTCTCTGTGACATTTTTAACCTCAGTGTTCCATGAAATTTTCATCACAATGCTCTTTGGCCCTTGTCATCACAATACTCTATGCCTTTCTCAGCACAATGCTCCATGACCGTTGTCATCACAATGCTCCATGCACTTGTCAGCACAATGCTCCATGACACGTCATCACAATGCACCATGCGCTTGTCATCACAGTGCTCCACAATCTTGTCGTCACAATGCTCCATGCACTTCTCATCAATATGCTCTCTCACCACTGATATCACAATGTAACATCACTATTCATCACAATACTCCCTCACCCCTGTCATCACAATGTTCCATGACTCCTGTCATCACAATGCTACATGCACTTATCAACACAGTGTTCGATGACGTATGACATCACAATGTTCCATATCCCCTGTCATCAAAATGCTCCATGACACTTTCCATCAAAATGCTCCATGTCCCCTGACATCACAATGCTCCATAGCCCTTGTCATTACAGTGCTCCATGACGCTCGTCATCTCAATTATCCATGGTCTTCTCATCACAATGCTCCACTTTCCTGCCATCACAGTGCTCCATGCCCTGGTATTCACAATGCTCCATGTCCCTTGTCATCACATTTCTCCACGTCCTTGTCATCACAATGCTCCAGGACAGTTCTCATCACAATGTTACATGTATTTATCATCAAAATTCTCCATGCACATGTCATCGCAATGCCCCATGACCCCTGTCATAGCAAGCTCCATGCCTCTCTCATCACAATGCTTCACGAACTTTTCAACAAAATTCTCAATGGCCGTTTTCATCAAAATGCTCCATGACCCTTGCCATCACAATTCTCCAAGCCCTGGTCATCACTATGCCCAATTACCTTTGTCATCACAATACACCAAAACACTTGGCATCACAATGCTCCATGCCATTGTATTCACAATGGAACATGAAATATGTTATCACAATGCTCCCTGACACCTGTCTTCACAATACTCCATGACATTGTCATCACAATGTGCCATGCCCAATGTCAACACAGTTATCCATGAAAGTTGTCAAACCAATGCTCCATGGCCCTGTCATCACAATGTTCCATGCCTTTGTCATCACATGCTCCATGACCCCAGTTCTCACAATGCTCCGTGACTCCAGTCATCACAAGGCTTCATGACCTGTGTCATCACAATGATCCATGCCCTCATCATCACAAGGCTCTGTGAAATTTGTCACCACAATGCTCCATGAACTTTTCATCAAAATGCTCCGTGACACTTGTTACCACAATGCTCCATCCCTTTGTCAACTCATTGCTCCATGACCCTTGTCATCACAATGTTCCATGCGCTTGTCAGCGCAGTGCTCCATGACCCATGTCTTCACAATGCTCCATAAACCTTGTCATCACAATGCTCCTTGCACGTCTTATCAAAATGCTCTCTCACCACTGATATCAAAATGTTCCCTCACTAGTCATCACAATACACCCACTCCCCTGTCATCACAATGGTCCATAACCCCTGTCATGAAAAAGTTCCATGACCCCTGACATCACAATGTTCCATATCCCCTGTCATCAAAATGTTCCATGACCCTTTTCATCAAATTGCTCCATGACCCTGTCATCACAATTCTCCCTGCCCTTCTCATCACAATGCACAACGCCCTTGTCATCAAAATGCTCCATGACATTGTCATCACAAAGATCCATGACCCTTGTCATCAGAATGCTCCATGTCATTGTCATCACAGTGCTCCATGATCACTCTCATCACATTGATCCATGCCCTTGTCGTCACAAAGCTCCATGACGCATGTCATCAGAATGCTCCATGGACTTCTCATCACAGTGCTCCATGCCCTTCCCATCAAAATGCTCCATTACACCTTTCATCACAATGCCCCAAGACCCCTGTAATCACAATGATCCATGCCCCTTTTCATCTCAATGCTCCATGAGCCCTGTCTTCACAATGCACCATGCCCACCATCATAATGCTTCATGCTATTGTCATCACAATGAAATCATAATGCTCCATGACCTCTCTCATCACAATGCTCCAAATCCTTGTGATCTAAATGTTCCATAACACTTATCATCACAACGCCCCATGACGCTCATCATCACAGTTATCCATGGTCTTCTCATCACAATGTTCCATGTCTTTTCTCACCACAAAGCTCAATACCCTTGTCATCACAATGCTCCCGGACACTTGTCCTAAGTATGCTCCTTGAACTCTGTGATGACAAGGCTCCATGGTCTTCTCATCCCAATGCTTCATGCCCTTGTCATCACAGTACTCCACGACCGCTGTAATCACAAGGCTCCATGCCCCTTTTCATCAGAATGTTCCATGAGACATATCATCACAAGGCTCCATGGTCTTCTCATCAAAATGCTCCAGTACCTTGTCATCACAATGCTCCATGACACCTGTCATCACAATAATCCATGAACATTTTCAGCCCAATGCTCCATGAACTTTTCATCACAATGCTCCATGACACCTGTCATTACAATGCTCCATAACCCCTGTCATCACAACGCTCCATGTCCCTTGTCATTACAATACTCCATGAACATTTTCATCCCAATGCTCCACGACACTTGTCATCACAATGATCCATGCCCTTGTCATCCCAATGCTCCATGACCCCTGTATTCACCATGCTCCGTGACGCATGTCATCACAGTGCTCCAAGACACCTGTCATCACAATGCTCCATGACTCTGTCAGCAAAATGCTACATGACATTGTCATTACAATGCTCTATGCACTTGTCATCACAATACTCCATTACCATTGTCTTCACAATCCTCCATGAACCTTGGGATCACATTGTTTCATGCCCTTGTCATCACAATGCTCCATGGTCCTTGAAATCAAAATGATCCATGACCTCTGTCATCACAATGCTCCAAACCCTTGTGGTCACAATGTTCCAAACACTTGTCATCACAACGATCCATGATGCCTGTCATCACAATATTCCATGCCCTTTTCATCACAATGCTCCATAACCTTTGTCATCACAATTCTCAATACACTTGTCATCACAATGCTCCCTGACACTTGTCGTCAGAATGCTCCTTGAACCCTGTCACGAAAAGGCTCCATGCCTTTTTAATCACAATGCCACATGCCGGTTTCATCACAATGCTCCATGCCATTGTCATCAAAACACTCCACTAGCTAGTCATCAGAATGCTCCATGACATTTGTCATCACAATTCTCCATGCACTTGTCAGCACAATGCTACCTAACCCTTGTCATCACAATGCTCCAAGCCATTGTCATCACAATGCTCCATTACATTTGTCATCAGAATCCTCCATGATACTTGGCATCACAATGCTCCATGCCATTGTCATCACAATGGGCCATTACATATGTCATCACAATGCTCACTGACACCAGTCTTCACAATATTGCATGACCTGCTCTTCACAATGCTCCATGCCCTTTTCATCACAATGCGCCATTCCAACTGTCATTGCAATAATCCATGAAATTTATTAGACAAATGCTCCATGCCCTTGACATCACTATGCTCCATGCCCTTGTTATCACAATGCTCCATGACCCATGTCATCACAATGCTCCGTGAGTCCAGTCGTCACAATTCTTCATGACCTTTGTCATCACAATGGACCATGCCCTTGTCATCAACAGTCTCTGTGACATTTTAATCTCAATGCTCCATTAAATTTTCATCACAATACTCTTTGACCCTTGTCATCACAACACTCTATGCCTTTCTCAGCACAATGCTCCATGACCGTTGTCATCACAATGCTCCATGCGCTTGTCAGCACAATGCTCCATGACACATGTCATCACAGTGCACCATGCGCTTGTCATCACAGTGCTCCACAATCTGGTCATCACAATGCTCCATTAATCTTGACATCACAGGGCTCCATGCACTTCTCATCAATATGCTCTCTCACCACTTATATCACAATGTTACATCACTATTTATCACAATACTCCCCCACCCCTATCATCACAATGTTCCATGTCTCCTGTCATCACAATGCTACATGCACTTATCATTACAATGTTCAATGACCTATGACTTCACAATGTTCCATAAGCCCTGTCATCAAAATGCTCCATGACCACTTTCATCAAAATGCTCCATGTCCCCTGATATCACAATGCTCCATACCCCTTGTCATTAAAGTGCTCCATGACACTCTTCAACACAATTATCCATGGTCTTCTCATCACAATGCTCCACGGTCTTGCCATCACAATGCTCCATGCCCTGGTCATCACAATTCTCCAAGTTCTTGGCCTCACTATGTTCCATGACACTTCTCATCACAGTGTTACATGCTTTGTCAGCACAATACTCCTCAAACTTGTCATCAGAATGCTGCATGACACCTGTCATCACAATACTCAATGAACATTTTCAGCCCAATGCTCCATGACCTTTCTCATCACAATGCTCCATGAACACTGTCATCACAACGCTCCATGTCCCTTGTCATCTCAATACTCCATGAATATTTTCATCCCAATGCTCCATGAACCTTGTCATCACAATGATCCATGCCCTTGTCATCCCAATGCTCCATGACCCCTGTATTCACAATGCTCCTTGATGCTTGTCATCACAGAGTTCCCTGACACCTGTCATCACAATGCTCCATGACTTTGTCAGCAAATGCTACATGACCTTGTCATTACAATGCTCTTTGCACTTGTCATCAAAATACTCCATTACCATTGTCATCACAATCCTCCATGAACCCTGGGATCACATTGTTTCATGCCCTTGTCATCACAGTGCTCCATGGTCCTTGAAATCAAAATGATCCATGACCTCTGCCATCACAAAGCTCCATGCCCTTGTCATCAAAATGTTCCGTGACCCCTGTCATCACAATACTCCATGAATATTTTCAGCCCCATGCTCCATGACTTTCTCATCGCAATGCTCCATAACCAGTTTCATCACAATGCTCCATGACCACTGTCATCACAACACTCCATGACACCTGACAACACAATGATCCTGGACTCTTGTCATCACAATGCCGTATTACCAAGTCATCACTATGCTCCATGACACCTGTCATCACAATACTCCATGAATATATTCAGCCCAAACTCCATGACACTTGTCATCAAAATGATCCGTGCCCTAGTCATCCCAATGCTCCATGACCCCTGTATTGACAATGCTCTGTGACACATGTCATCACAGTGCTCCGTGACACCTGTCATCACAATGCTCCATGCCTTTGTCAGCAAAATGCTACATGACCTTGTCATTACAATGCTCTATGCGTTTGTCATCACAATACTCCATTTCCATTGTCATCACAATCCTCCATGAAACTTGGGATCACATTGCTTCATGCCCTTGTCATCACAATGCTCCATGCTCCTTGAAATGAATATGATCCATTACCTCTGTCATCGCAATGCTCCAAACCCTTGTGATTACAATGTTCGATAACACTTGTCATCACAACGCTCCATGATGCCTGTCATCACAATACTCCATGCCCTTTTCATCACAATGTTCCATGACCTTTGTCATCACAATTCTCAATACACTTGTCATCACAATGCTCCCTGACACTGGGCGTCAGAATGATCATTGAACCCTGTCAATAAAAGGCTCCATGCTGTTTTCATCACAATGCCCCATGCCATTTTCCTCACAATAATCCATGCCTTTGTCATCAATATACTCCACAAGCTTGTCATCCAAATGCTCCATGTCCCATGTCATCACAATTTTCCATGCACTTGCCAGCACAATGCTCCCAGACCCTTGTCATCACAATGCTCCAAGCCATTGTCATCACAATGCTCCATTACCTTTGTCATCAGAATCCTCCATGACACATGGCATCACAATGCTCCATGCCATTGTCATCACAATGGGCCATTACATATGTCATCACAATGCTCCCTGACACCAGTCTTCACAATACTGCATGACCTGGTCTTCACAATGCTCCGTGCCCTTGTCATCACAATGCGCCTTTCCAACTGTCATTGCAATAATCCATGAAACTTATTAGACCAATGTTCCATGCCCTTGTCATCAAAATGCTCCATGCCCTTGTTATCACAATGCTCCGTTATTCCAGTCATCAAAATGCTTCATGACCTTTGTAATCACATTGGTCCATGGCCTCGTCATCAACAGTCTCTGTGATCTTTTTAACCTAAATGCTCCATGAAATTGTCATCACAATGCTCTTTAACCCTTGTCATCACAATATTCTATGCCTTTCTCAGCACAATGTTCCATGACCGTTGTCATCACAATGCTTCATGCGCTTGTCAGCACAATGCTTCATGACACGTCATCACAATGCACCATGCGCATGTCATCACAGTGCTCCACAATCTTGTCATCACAAGGGTCCATTAACATTGTCATCACAAAGCTCCATGCACATCTCATCAATATGCTCTCTCACCACTGATATCACAATGTTACATCACTATTCATTACAATACTCCCTCACCCCAGTCATCACAATGTTCCATTACTCCCGTCATCACCATGCTACATGCACTCATCATCACAATGTTCGAGGACCTATGACATCACAGTGTTCCATAACTCCTGTCATCAAAATGCTCCATGAGCCTTTTCATCAAAATGTTCCATGTCCCCTGACATCACAATGCTCCATAGCCCTTGTCATTACAGTGCTCCATGATGCTCGTCATCACAATTATCCATGGTCTTCTCATAACAATTCTCCACGTCCTTGTCATCACAATTCGCCATGACAGTCCTCATCACAATGTTACATGCTTTTGTCATCACAATTCTCCATGCACATGTCATCGCAATGTGCCATGACCCCTGTCATAGCAAGCTCCATGCCTTTGTCATCACAATGCTTCACGACATTTTTATCAAAATTCTCAATGGCCGTTGTCATCACAATGCTCCATGACCCTTGTCATCACAATGCCCCAAGCCCTTGTCATCACAATGCTCCATTACCTTTGCCATCACAATCCTCCAAACACTAGACATCACAATGCTCCATGCCATTGTCACCACAATGGAACATGAAATATGTCATCACAATGCTCCCTGACACCTGTCTTCACAATTCTGCATGACCTTGTCATCTCAATGTGCCATGCCCACTGTCAACACAATTATCCATGAAACTTGTCAGACCAGTGCTCCATGCCCCTGTCATCACAATGCTCCATGCCCTTGTCATCAAAATGCTCCATGACCCCAGTTCTCACAATGCTCTGTGAATCCAGTCATCACAAGGCTTCATGACCAGTGCCATCACAATGATCCATGCCCTCATCATCACAAGGCTCTGTGAACTTTGTCACCACAATGCACCAAGAAATTTTCATCACAATGATCCGTGACACTTGTTACCACAATTCTCCATCCTTTTGTCAACTCAATGCTCCATGAACCCTGTCATTACAAGGCACAATGCCCACCTTCATAATGCTTCATGCTATTGTCATCACAATGAAATCATAATGCTCCATGACCTCTGTCATCACAATGCTCCAAACCCTGGTGATCACAATGTTCCATAACTCTTTTTATCACAACGCCCCATGACGCTCGTCATCACAATTATCCTTGGTCGTCTCATCACAATGCTCCATGACTTTTGTCACCACAATGCTCAATACCCTTGTCATCACAATGCTCCCGGACACTTGTCGTCAGTATGTTCCGTGAACCCTGTGATGACAAGGCTCCATGGCTTTCTCCTCCCTATGCTCCATGCGCTTGTCATCACAGTGCTCCACGACCACTGTAATCACAAGGCTCCATGCCCCTTTTCTTCAGA